>NW_007246372.1:1046720-1079636 GCF_000164805.1 Carlito syrichta | reverse complement strand
CAAAAAAAAAAAAAAAAAAAATATATATATATATATATATATATATAGATATATAAAACCAAGAGTCAAATACCATGAAATATTTAGTAAAATAGTATTATAATTCACAATGTTGTCTTCAGGGATATAAACAATTCAGAATACAGATTTGAGTAGTACTGTATCATATGATTATTGAGGTAATATTTTCAGAATAAAGCTGAAGTTTGGAATAACTATGCTATAGGCCACAAAATATGGCCATATTACACCAATACATGAAGAAAATGTCAAATCTGGAGCATCAAAAAAGGACAGTAGGCTGGGCATGATGGCTCACACCTATAGTCCCAACACTTTGGGAGGTCAAGGCAGGAAAACTGCTTGAGCCCAGGAGTTTGAGAACAGCCTGGGCAACACAGTAAGACAAAAACGAAGACGAAGAAGATGACGAAGAAGAAAAAGACAAGCGCATCCCTCAACTAAATCTGACTTTCATGAGGAAGGAAGGCACTGAACCTATTAGAAGATGTCTGTGAAAGATTGAGAAACAAGTCCTTCATTCCTCAAAGAAATCAATCTTGTTGATAAATGTCTTAGTTACAGGGGAGAAAAAGTACAGATGACTAAGCTGAAAAAAACCTTCTGGCCTGTCTTCTATCTTTTCTAGGCAGTGTTGTTCCTGGTAACACACAAAATAAGGTATGTAAGTTAGGGAAAATAGTCGTTTTTTACATGGAAAATGGGATGATAACAGCAACAGGTAAGGAAGCCTCAGGCTTCTGAGGCAGAAGTACTGGCACCCCTATGTGGGCACAGTAGATAATCTGAAAATGATAAAAGTACTGGCCTGTTACAACCTGTGTCTATTGTAATTAGAGGGGAAAGTATTATAATCCAGCAGAAGTAGCCCTTCAGAGACTAAGGAGAAGCATTTAATCAGACATTAGTAAATGAGTACTTACTGCATACAAAGGCAATAGATTAGGTGCTGAGGGATCAATCTCAAAGAACCTTCTGCTATTCTGAAATTTAAAACACCGGGCTCGGTGGCTCAGCCTGTAATCCCGTGCCTTTGGAAGGCTGAGGTGAGTGGATTGCCTGAGCCTGTAGAGTTCGAGACCTGCCTGGGCAGCGAGACCTCATCTCTACAATAAATCAAAAAAATCAGCTGAGCGTGGTAGCACATGCCTGTAATTCCGACTACTTGGAAGGCTGAGGCAGAAGGATCGCCAGAGCCCAGCAGGTCGAGGCTGCGGTGGCTGGGAGCGGCCACTGCACTCCATCCAGTCTGGGTGACAGAGGGAGACGCCAACTCAAAAAAACCCAAAAAACAAAAATAAAACCGTACTCTTATTTTCTCAAGTCTATATATTTTATGTAATGAAATAAAATGCATATCATATATCTCTTGCAGGGGTGTAAGACTAAGCATGGGACCCTTTAAGAAAAGTTTTGCAAAATGCCCTTCCCCTTCAGGCTTTTGGCTATAGAAATAGCCTACTGATTCTCTGAAAATAGCATAAGCTTTCTTTAGCAAATGGAATATCACCCTGCTATTCTCTCCCTTACTCTGTTTCACTTTTTAAAATTTTTTATTTTGTGAGTCAGGGTCTCACTTTGTCACCCAGACTGAAGTGCAGTGGCACAATCTCAGCTTAGCACAGCCTTGACCACTTGGGCTCAGGTGATCCTTCTGCCTCAGCCTCCTGAGTAGCTGGGACTACAGGCATGGCCCACCATGTCCAGCTAATTTTTAAATTATTTTTTGTAGAGATGAGGACTCATTATGTTGCCTCTGCTGGTCTTGAACTCCTGGACTCAGGTGATCTTCCTGCCTCAGCCTCCCAAAATGCTGGGATTATAGGCGTGAACAACCACACCCAGTCTCTCTTGCACTTTTTAAAAAATAACAATTAGTCGGGGCTCGGTGGCTCAGCCTGTAATCCCATACCTTTGGGAGGCTGAGGTGAGTGGATTGCCTGAGCCCGCGGGTTCAAGACCTGCCTGGGCAGCGAGACCTCATCTCTACAATAAATCAAAAAATCAACCGGGCACAGTAGCTCATGCCTGTAATTCCGGCTACTCGGAAGGCTGAGGTGGAAGGATCACCGGAGCCCAGCAGGTCGAGGCTGTGGTGGCCGGGAGCGGCCACTATACTCCAGTCTGGGTGACAGAGTGCGACTCTGACTGAAAAAAAAAAAAATAACAATTAAGATTACCTGTCATTTTACACATTTTTCATGTTTCTCCCAACTATAAAATATAAGCTCCATGAGGACAGCAATTTCAAATGTTTTCTTCAAAGATATATATATAGATAGATAGAAATAGATAAAGATATATATTTGTTGCTGTTGTGGTTAAGACAGGGTCTCTCTGTTGCCTAGGCTAGAGTGCAGTAGTATAATCATAGCTCACTTGCAGCCTCAGACTCTTGGGCTCACTGGGTACAGTGGTTTTTGCCTATAATCCCAGCACTTTGGGAGGCTGAGGCATTGGAGATCAGCCTGGGTAACATGGCAAGACCACATCTCTGAAATAAATAAATAAATTAGCCAGGCGTGGTGGTATGTACCTATAGCCCCAGCTACTTGGAAGCCTGAGGTGGAAGGATCACCTGAGTCCAGCCGGTCGAGGTTGTGGTGGACATGAGTGTGCCACTGCACTCCAGCCTGGATGACAGTGAGACTCTGATTCAAAACAACAACAAAATAATTCCTGGGCTCAAGAGATCTTCCACCCTCAGTCTCCTGAGTAACTAGTACTGTAGATGTGTACTACCACATCTGGGCAACTTGGTGAGACCTCATCTCTACAATGAAATCAAGAAATCAGCCGGGCATGATAGCGCATGCCTGTAATTCTGGTTACCCGGAAGGTTGAGGTGGAAGGATCGCCAGAGCCCAGCAGGTCGAGGCTGTGGTGGCTAGGAGCGGCCACTGTACTCCAGTCTGGGCAACAGAGTGAGACTCCAACTCAAATAAAAAAAAAATTTTTTTTCTTTGTATAAATGAGGTCTCACTATGTTGCCCAGGCTGGTTTTAAATAGCTTCAAGCAATCCTCCTACTTTGGCCTCCCAAAGTACTAGGATTACAGATGTGACCTATTGTGCAAGCCTCTAGAACTGTATTTCGCATGTGATAGGGTCTCAGAAATATTTGTATATTTAAAAGCCCCAACTATGTTAGAATTGGAAAATTCTAATATTTTGGCATATCTGTGTATGTGTGTGTGTGAGTAAATTTACAGACCCTATGGTGTAATTTCCAGTGTAGACCAAGTCAGGAGTCAGAGGATCAGAAAGAAGCTTGTATGAGGAAATAGGAGAGTTGAGTTACTGCAAAACAATGCAATATGTCTTATTAAATGGACTGAAGGGATCAAATACTATCAGTAAACAGCTTTAAAGAGTGAACTAAATGTATCTGTTCTTTTTATGTTTGAAATTGATTGTAGTAAATTCCAATTCACTTCAGATTAGTTGGATTAACATTAGTTTTCTTCCCTGATAAAGCTTTTAAAATTTATTTAGAAGAGTTGTTTTTTCCCCCTTCCTAAATTACTCTGTGCAAGATTGAAACAGAGTATCCCATTTCTATTTTGGGATTTGCCTGAGTCACAAGGTAGTCTTGGCGAATCACTCTGCTCTATCTCTCAGTTTACTGAGGCTTGCCTGGGAACTTGAATTGTCAGCCAAACAGGAAGAGAGTCCTTCTGCCCAGCTCCAAAAGGTCTAAGTCATATGGATGTGGTAAGATTTAATGATGTATATAAATTACAGCAAATGGATTTCTCAGAGGGTGGGGAAAAAAGCAAACATTGAACTTAACTTCCTTTATACTAATTCAGGACTGGTAGAAAGGGCAGACCATTACAATATAGCTGAGCAAATTTTCCAATATTTGCATAACCTGTATTTTCAACTGAAGATACCCCTTCTGTATTCTACTATATATGACACCTCAAACCTCAAATGTAAGAAAAGGAATCTGACTCTGGTCAATTATACTGCTAAAAAAACTGGCAATGTTTATAAACATGTATAAACCACAAAGGCCCTTTTTATTTTCAAGGATAATACAGTGTTACTTCTACCCAGATACTCTTATTTGTGCCCCTTATGTGGTCTTGAATTCCTGTTGGTTGTGGAGCTAGCATCTCCTCCCTTAGTGCTTATAATTCTCCCCTCCCCCCATGATGCCTACTAACAGAAATATTCTTTCTGTACTCACACAAATGCAAACAAAAGAGGTGTAAAGGCCCGGGGTGCAGCCACACAGGTCTCAAACTGATCAGCTGCTAAGCACAACCTAAACCTCTGCCTCTCTTCACTTGGCTGAGCTCCTCTCTCCACTCAGGGTTAGTGATCATGTAAGGCATAGGAAACTTAGGACCCAGGGGGCGCCTTTCAGCTGAAAACACCTCGCGCTGCAGCAAGCTAGCTGGGAAGCTCCCAGTTCTAAAGAGAGGCTGTTTACCAGAAGAGCATAACAAGGGCAGGTCTGACTGCAAAGCTGGGACAGGGAGGCAGAGCCACCGCCAAGGGAACCCCGGCTGGACACTGAGTGTTCGATCACCTGCAGGACAAAGAAGGCGAAGATGCTGTTAGCCTGGGTACAAACATTCCTCGTCAGCAACATGCTCCTTGCAGAAGCCTATGGATCTGGAGGTAAGATTACAATCTTTCCTTTCTGCTGCAACTTAATGAAGCAGAATGGGTAAAGCCCCTATTTCCCAAACATGGCTAGGATGACAGGAAACGAAGCTTTTAGCTGGTTTTTGTTGTCCTCTAAAAGCTTCCCCCCTACCCTCCTTTCCTTGCCAAGGGCTTGCAGCTCCATCTTTGCCATTAAGAACAAAGGCAAGAAGCCACTTTATCTTTCCCTTTCCTCGCTCATGAGTGCATGGAGCTTAGGGATTCCTCTCTCTGCCTCCCTAAGTCCTGTTCTGTTCAAGCCCTTCGCTTGGTGTGGCCAGCCCGCAGGCCCTCCTTCCCCAGCTTCCTCCTGTGGCTCTCCAGTTGAGGGGAGTGGGAGTTTGGAGTTACATCTAGGCAGGTTCCCTCCGTTTGAGGCTCTCTGGAATCTTTTGCCTGACTGAATCAAGGCAAATTCCCTTGGGAGAAAGTATTGCCTGTTAAATTGGCAGAAGGTGGCCGTATCCGTGGAGGAGGGAAAGCCAGAGTTTATGTAACACGGGCATTATAACACAGGGATACATGTCAGGGCCGGCCGCCCACCGACCCAAAACTCCTACCACCTCCCACCAAAGCCAGACCTCCCTCCCCCCAAGCTCCCCCACTCCGGAGTGGCCACAAGTTCAAGAGTAACAACCCTTGGCACTTCTGCAGCGTTTTCCGGCTTTCAAAAATAAAAATAAAAAATGGCTAACATTCTCTGAGTGCTGACTGAGGGCCAGCACAGGCTAGCGTTTTTCAGGCGCTCCGTCTTCCTTCTCCTTCGGGCCTCACAGCAACCCCGCGAGGTGTGTGGGAGGGGAGGCAGGAGGGCGAGCGGGTGGGGGTTGTTTCCACGAGGGAACTGGGAGGCCCAGCAGGGCTCAGGGTCCCCCAGCCGGACAGCGGTGGTTCCAGATCCCACGCCCGCCACTCAGGGTCCGGGGGGCTCCCCTTCCTCACAGGCTGCTTCTGGGACAACGGCCACCTGTATCGGGGAGACCAGTCCTCGCCCGCACCTGGCCTCCGCTGCCTCAACTGGCTGGATGCGCAGAGCGGCCTGGCGCGGGCCCCCGAGTCGCGTGAGTGTCCGGGGCGGCGGCGGGGCGGGCGGGAGGCGGCCGCGGTCCCCGCCCCGGCCCATGGAGCCTTCTCTCCCCCGTCAGGCACCGGCAACCACAACTACTGCCGAAACCCGGACCGGGACCCGCACGGACCCTGGTGCTACGTCAGCGGCGAGGGCAGCACCCCCGAGAAGCGGCCTTGCGAGGACCTGAGCTGTCCAGGTAGCAGCCCGGGAATCCAGGATCCCGCGCCAGCGGCTGACTGGGAGCGGCCTTTACACCCGGCGCGCACGTGCGGCCGCGCGACGCCGGCCGGCCCCGCCCCGCCCCCGCGCGGTCCGATTGGCTAGGGCTGTCTCCAGGCTGCGGAGCTCAAAGCCCATTGGCCGCCGCCGCCGCTCGGAGTGAGCTCATCCTCCGCGAGCACTTGTAAACAACTGCGGTAGGCGAGGCTGCGTCTCGCCGCCGCGCGCCCGGGGGTGGCTCTTGGCGAGCGAACCCCTTAGCGTTTATTGACCATTTGTGGAGCGTCTCCTGTGTGCTAGGCACCCTGCTCACAGCCCCCATGGGAAGAAGCTGTTTGAGGGGATCTGAGCCTCCGAGAAGTTAAGCGATATACCAAAGGCAATGGCGGGGTCCAGATTTGAATAAAGTTTCTTAGACTTCAGAGAGCAGGTTGTTGTTCCCCAGGATTAAATGAGATAATTCTCTAGGATTAAATGAGATGATCAAGATAAAGCACTTAACATAGAGACTGGCATGGATCGTGAGCTCAATAAATGTGAGCTGCTCAGAGGAGTCCTGGGTTGTCTTCTGACTGGAGAAGATGGCAACTGAGCTGGGACTTGGAAGATAGCAAGAGTTTGAAGAGATGAAGACGAGAAAGTCCCTTCCCTTCGGTCTTTCCTTCACATTTTCCTCGTTCCAGCAATGCTGCAGCCCTCTCACGCCTGATTTTGGCCCTGGGGCAGCGTTTGGTTTTAGTGTGGGGTGCATTCTAAGATGACCCGCTTCCATCTCCCTTACCACTTGAGCCAGGGTCAACCTTGGAATTCATTTAGAGCAGTCCTTGATGAGAGCTGTTTCCCATCTCACCTACAGAAACCACTCCCCCGGCCCCACCAGCCTCCGCAACAGGAAGCGAGGAGGTGTCTGAAGGGCCAGGTGAAGTGCAGGTGTTTGCTCCTGCCAACGCCCTGCCTGCCCGGAGTGAAGCTGCAGCTGTGCAGCCAGTGATTGGGATCAGCCAGCGGGTGCGGATGAATGCCAAGGAGAAAAAGGACCTGGGAACTCTGGGTATGACGGCCCCACCCTTGCCCTTGTTGGGATTCGAGATGTCATTTGCTGATTGTCTGGGGTGTGGCTAATGGGACCTTATGTCCTGTCCTTGGCAGGCTATGTGCTGGGCATTACCATGATGGTGATCATCATCGCCATCGGAGCTGGCATCATCTTGGGCTATACCTACAAGAGGTCAGTAGCTTCTCTTCTGGGCCTTCTTGAGAGGAGGAGGGGAGGAAGGCACACAAAGTCAAATCAAACTTTGTGGCTTTCTTGCCCAAAAGGTAGTGTGGTGTTGAAAAAAGGAAAGCCAGCTCAAGATGTAGACTTGGTTCTAGTCCTTACCAGGTGGCCTTGGACAAACTCTTTCCTTTGTTGGCTTATTTCTCACCCAAAAAGCCTTCTGAGGTAGGGATTTTTGTTCCCCATTTTGCAGATGAGAAAGCCTCTATCAGGCGAAGTGACTTGCCCAAAGTCACATTGACGGGAAGTGGTGGAACCTGGATTCAGACCCAGCTCTTTTGATACCAAATTCCCTGCTGTCTAATTCAGCACACCTGGCATGGAAGTGAGTGGCACGGCAGATATCAGGCTGGACACTCATTGCAGGGACCCAGAGACAATTCTTTCAGTGAGTTATAAAATTTTGCTACTGGAAAAGGTTTCCAGCTGTTTTTTCAGTTGGGGTTTACATTTCCTGAGCCATAAGCAGTGGGATCTCCACTGATAGGAAGAAAAAAATAAGTCGGAGAACAGGAAGTCTGTTTGCCACTTTTCACCACACGTGAGAAAGCCAAAGAAGCTACTTGTGAAACTTAGGGACATGTCCTGTGGCTGGGACAGCAGGAGGAGGAATACTTGTTTTGAAAGGTCCCATGAGATGGCATGTGGAAAAAGGCTGTCAAGGTCAGTGACATTTCTTTTTTTTTTTTTTTTTTTTTTGAGTTGGAGTCTCACTCTGTTGCCCAGACTAGAGTGCAGTGGCCGCTCCCGTCCACTGCAGCCTCGACCTGCTGGGCTCCAGCGATCCTTCCGCCTCAGCCTCCCGAGTAGCTGGAATTACAGGCATGCGCTACCACGCCCGGCTGATTTTTTGATTTATTGTGGAGATGAGGTCTCGCTGCCCAGGCGGGTCTCGAACCCGTGGGCTCAGGCAATCCACTCACCTCAGCCTCCCAAAGGCGCGGGATTACAGGCTGAGCCACCGAGCCCGGCTCAGTGACATTTCATCTTTACAGCACTGGCTGACTCTGGAAAATTATTTGCCATTCTTGGGCAAAATCAGGAGATTTGACTTCAGATATCCAGCCCTGAGGGTCTATGATATTTCTCTTCTATTGTCTGAGAAGTCTTCCTGTAAGAGAAGTGACACAGTAGCCTGCATTTTACAGGCGTGAAGGCCATGTCTGAGCCCACAGCCCCAGTGGATCACCCAGCATTATATAAACCTAGGGTGTCCTTGGAGGTCTTGTAGTCAGCCTCCTTATTACAGATGAAAAAGAGGAAGTGTTGGGTATAATAATAGCAATAGGGAACATTTACCATATGTAAGTACTTCAAGCACTTTGCATGCTTTAATTCACTTAATTCTCACAATCACCCTTATGAAGTAAATGCTGTTATCTCCAGTTAGATTAGGAAACTGCGGCAAGAGAGGATATGTACCTTGCCTGAGGTTACACACCTAGCATTTGGTGGACAGAAGTCCTAGCCTTGCCATTAACTAGCTATCTGTGTGACTCTGGGCAAGTTGCTTCTATTCCCTGCTCCAGAGCATTGCTGTGGGACTAAGGCTTGTGACTGCTTATATCAGTATGTGGCTAGGAAGCGGTCAGTTCTTTTCTTAAAATGTGGGTTCTGGAATAGTGCGCTCCAAGCCCCATTGCTTCTCTGATTTTTTGTGATTCCGGAAGCAGAGGTCCAGAGAAGGAAAGTATTGACCTGAGAGGGCATCCCGACTCCCAGTCTGAGGCTGTTGTCCACAGTGGGGTGGTTCACATGGCAGGTCCAGGGACACCTGCTTGTTTATTTCGGAGTTGATGTAGTGGCCCTGGCCTTACAGTTCATCGTCAGATCCAAACCATGTTGGCTGAATTTAGCCCTAGAAATATTTCTTCCTTCCTCAGCCACTGGACAGCATTTGGCTCTCCTCCAATCCTGTGACAGTTTCCAGGCCTTTGAGGTGCTTGAACTGACTATAAATGTTTTTAATTCTGAGCTCAGTTCTGTTGCCCATTGGAAGCCAAGTATTTTTCTTCTAGATTTGTTCCTCCAGGCTGTCACAGGACTGCCCTGCGGCCTAGAATTTACTTTCCTGTAACCTCTGGGTAAGGCAACCAGTCACCAGACTCCCTGTCACTAACCATTGGACCACCCCTTTTCTCAGTACAACTGCTCTGAGAACAGACTGTACAACAGGAAACCACATGTGGGCTAGCAACAAGCTCTCAGCCCTCATCTCTCCCTAAAGTCAGAGAATAGAGTGTCTTGAAAAGAGCTGTAGGTTGAGTGTAGGTTCAAGTGTCCTCTGAACCTCTGTATCTTGTCTATTAAATGGGGATAACATCCCCCCTCCACACCCACCTACCCAAGATTATAAGTATTAAATGTAAATGGAAATAGTAGACACTGATCAGGTAATAATCAATAGCAGTCAACATTTACTTTTGCTTTCTTCATAAGTAAAGCCTTACTGTAGTATGCTCTTCCCTGATTATCTTGCCTAAGTTTCACGACCCCTATTGGAGCACTGTTACACCATTTTACAGTGAGGATCTGAGACCTAGAAGAGTTAGGTACCCTGCCCAGGCTAGTAAGCTATGTCTAAGTATTATCAGTATCTCCAATAAGTCAGAGGTCCAATAGCCTCATGTAAATTTGCTTTGAATTGCAAAGGACAGTAGGAAAAATAGAAACTTAAAAAAAAAAAGTCTGAGTTTAAAGTCAAAAGAACCAAGATCCAGTTCTGGAACTGCCACCAATTCTGTATGCGACATTGGAAAAGTTACTTCCTTCTCTGGGTTGAAGCTTCTTCATCTGTAGTGTAGGTGCAGGGGGTTAGATATGATGATCCTTCCAGCTCTAATAATAGTTCCTAAAAAGACAATACTGCTACAGGAAGTACTGGGTTCAAATCCTAGCTCTGCCATTTGAACAAATTATATAACATCTCTGTATCTGCCTTCCTATCTCTGAAACAGAGATCATAATAGACACCAACCACATAGGTTTGTTCTGAGGATGAAATTAGTGTAATTTGGGAAAGCAATTGGTGTTCATATCCCATAGCTGCCTTGGGGGAACTTTTCCGGAGCAGCAGTGTGGCCCAGCACTGCCTTTGACTGGGAAAATAACATTGGCTCAGAGTAATAATTGAAGAAACCAGTGTTGCCTGAAGGAGGTCTGCGGTACTTCCATCACCCTGGGAGAGGAAGTGAGAGGCAGGCAGCAGCTCCATCCACATCTGCTCTCTCTGGCTAGCCCAGCTCCCAATCCCATCCTGGCCTTGGAGCAGTCAGGGTAATTGTTGAACTCTGCCAAAGCCCAAGAGGCTTGGCTAATGGGACAGAACTTTTCCCTGGCTGGGAAGGGTGGGGCAGCACCTGGCTTACTCTCCGGGGAGGAAGGGCTGCAAGTGGGAGTGGGTCTTTGTCCTGGTATTGTAGGTCATGTGGTCCAAATGGCCAGTCTGTGACTGAGCAGCTAAGTGCAGTGTCTGCCAGCTCTGGAAGGAGCTCTTATTTTCTGATTAAAAAGGGGAGGGAAAAACTGTAAGTCAACACTTCTCCACCCATTTAGGAGAGGAGCTGAGTTACTGAATAAGCTTTTGTTCTTTCTTGGCTGCCAGACAATAGCCCACTAAAATCTGGCCCCCTCCCCCAAAGTGGTGAGAGAGGGCTGGGCTGCCTGATGGTCAGTGCAGCAGGCCTGGTGGCCTCTCGAATGTCTCCCAAGGGAGTTGATGGCAGCCTCTGCATCTCCAGGACACATAAGTACATTAGCAGCAGGCACATGGTGTTGGGTGTGTTTCCAGGCTTCTAAATGGGAGACTAATCCAGACTAGTCCCAGCATCGCTTCCTTTACCCTTGGCTGTTCTTACCAGCCCTGCTCTGCCCCATTAATGCAAATTGATATTTTCTCCTAAAGAATGATGTAGCCTGACCATTATCAGCAGTTCAGCTGGTCACAGGTAAAGGAGGTAGCTAAGGAAAGCAGGGCTCTAAAGTCAGATTCCAAAACCTCAGTTTCTTCATCTATAAAATGGGGAAAATATTATCTTGAAAGTTTGGAAATTAAAATTGAAATTTCTTTCTTATATTTCCTGTATATATAAAGTGTGGGACATCCAGTATTTGCATAAGTAGCTCTTTTCATCCTGGATTGTAGGAATGCTATTTTCTGATAACTTTGTAGGTACTCAGAAGTGTGAATTCCTGGCTTTCCCTCTTCCTCCAGCCCTTTAGATTTTGAAATTTAGGACTTAGCAAAAAGATACTTGCATACTCTGTTTCTTTTGTAAATTGCCTTTTGGTCTTCCACTGGCTTAGGGGCTCCCCTAGTAAAATTAAACCCAGACCTTTCAAACTTCTCCTAACATGGGCAATCTTGAAGAATCTGGCTTTTAACTGTATTATGAAGGTAGATGTTTCCTTCTGTGTGGTGGCAGTTGTAACTGATGAACAGTGACACAGGGAAGTGACACACAGGATTTGAGTGGGGGAGAGCACTTGGTCTAGACGACTTTTTCCCCATGTATGATGTATCCCTCCATTTCCCTTCTGGGTGCTCTGGGGGTTATTCTGCTGTGGGAGTTGGTACTGTCTGGTACAGAATCTAATGAGAGGAAAGGGGCTGAGTCTCAGGCTTACATGTTCAGAAGCTGTCACTTAGGGTGACTCCTGAGGAAGAGCTCACAAGTTTGCCTCCTGTAACCTTACAGTGAGAAATAGGGAATCAGAGCATATCTCAAATGAGAGATTTTATAGAATGTTAAGAGCCCTCGAGATTATCAAATCCAATCCAACTCTTTGTTTTTCAGATAATGAAATTAAGGCCCAGAGAGAAGGAAATTTTTGAGATCACATAAACAATACTTGACGTGGCTGGTCAGAAAGTTTCCTTGGGAAATGAAATTAAGATATCATTGCTTGATGAGTCAAGTTATATTCAGGGCAAATCGTAAAAACCTCTTACAAGTTTTTATAGCAATTTCACTATTTTCAACGTGTTTTCACATTCATTATGTTATTTGAGGCAGATATTATCCCCATTTCACAGATGAGGAAACCAAAGCTCAGAGAGGCTGTTTTGCCAAGTGTCACACAGCTAAGGCTGAGCTGCTACTAGAACACAAATAAAGGGAACTGGATGATTTAAGGACGGTTGTGAGGCACTTGTGCAACTCTTCCTCCTCTAGCCTTCTCCCCCTGCCCCTATTTTCCCATTATTTCTTCCCGTCTCTGGAAGCTTCTGTCATTGCATTGAACATCCTGATGAATGTTTAATCCATCTGATCTTAGCCATGTCCCTGAAGAGGTCCCTGTGTTGTTGACCAAGTCATATATCAGCTGCTCGTTCAAAGTTCCTTCTGGGACAGCTGAGCCCATGTCTAGTTGCTGGCCTTTATGCTAACCTAGGTCCTGGGTGTTGGTTTTAGTGTGCACTGTGCTGGGCACTTACCAAGCCCTCTAGTTAGCACTAGGGGTGGACTGGTCCTGTGGAATGGGCCCTACATGTGCAGAGAAAAGACTGGGTTTGAGTCCTTGTCCCCCCCATTTTTTGTGGAGTGATTTTGACATTAGAACTTCTCTGAGCATCACCCAGAGTCCAACAGACTTGGGTTTGAGCCTGCCACATCCTTGGAGCGTTCCTTAACTTCTCTGGGCCATTTCCTTGTCTATAAAATGAATTAGACCTCATCCCTAGGGCTGTCCTGAGATAAGGCATATAAAATCCTTAACATGGAGTGAGCACTCCATATGAATAAAGTGGAGTTCCGCTATAGCCTGATTGAGTTACTTAACTCAAAGGTATATGAAAATTCTTAGTGTTCTGATGATCATTGTCTCATTGTTTCCTATTGATCTGAGCAGCTGTCAGACTCCCTTTTGTCTCCTGTGTGGATTAGGGATAGTCCACTTGCAGCCTGGGCTCATACTTTCTGGGACTTTAGGATCAGAAGGCTGCCTCAGAGCAAGTTGATTAGGTCAATTTTCTGGACAACTTCATGAGTTTGGGCCAAAGCTCTGGGTCTTTTGGAGCCCTGGACTGAAGAACAAAACTGTATCTTGCTTTTAAGAATCTCTATCCTCATTCTTTCCATTGAGTCTCACTGCAGTTGAGTAATGGTCATACTGCTATCACCCCATTTTACAGATAGGGAAGCAGAGACCAAAGATGCAGGAGTTCCTTGTTGAATTTGAGGCAGTCTGGCAAAATGGATATCTAGTAACCTGGACCCAAGTCCTGGCTCAGCCTCTGATTTGCTGTGACCATGACAAGACATTGCTCTTATCTAAGACTTAGGGATGTTATCTAGTGAGCAAAGCCATGCAGGAGGTGTAGCCTGAATGCTTCCCTTTTTTTTTTTTGCCAGGGGGAAGGACTTGAAAGAGCAGCATGAACAGAAAGTGTGTGAGAGAGAGATGCAGCGAATCACCCTGCCCCTGTCTGCCTTCACCAACCCCACCTGTGAGATTGTGGATGAGAAGACAGTTGTGGTCCACACCAGCCAGACTCCAGTTGACCTTCAGGAGGGCAGCACCTCCCTTATGGGCCAGGCCGGTACTCCTGGGGCCTGAGTACCCCCCCACCAGTGGGCAGAAGCCCATGCAGACACTGGTGCAGGACAGCCCTCCCTCCAGCTGGGAGGATCTACACTTTGTGTTGTGGTTAAAAACCCTACCCCTACTTTTTTTTTGGGTGAATCCTAGTAACTGACATAAGCAGGTGACACTGTGGGCTGAGGGCAAGGCTGGGTAGGGTCCTAACTATCCTCCTTCTCCATCTCTTGGAGCAGGATTTTGCCTGTGGATGAAGAGAATGGCAGCTCCCACAGTGGTGCTGCTGCTAAGGGCTTCCAAACATTGCCTGCACCCTGAAACTGAACCAGGGACAGATGAGGAGCTCTCCCAGGCTCCTCTGTACTTTACTAAGCTAGCCTCAGTCTCCACTGTAGGCTTGAGAGGCATATACTGTTATCATAGTTAAGGCCAAGCAGGTCAAGAGAGTCGGTTGTTGGAAAAAAATATAGTTAAAAAAAAAAATTGGGATGGAACTCCCTCTACTGACATCTGAGAACCAGAAATCAATGTGTACAGAAGTCAGAACTTCAGGCTGAGAATGAGATCTGGGCTGTGGGCTGCTGGGTGTTCCAGCTTGCTGGCAGCAATGTGCCTTGACAACCGTGGGCCAGCTCAGGGCCCAGGGACACTTCCTGTTTCATGAGAAGGAAGGGAAGAATTGCACTGAATGTTCCACTTATGAAGAGGGTGAAGAAGGATCTGCTCCTGCCTTAGGCTATAGAGGCAGAGGTAGACCGGGGTGCACCAGTTTCTCTTCAGGGGTGGACAGTGACCTCTCTTCACTTTGTACGGGTGAGACAGCAGCCAGCTAACCCATGAGAATTAGACTACAGGGACCTGTGAGCTGCTTCTAAGAGATTAACCTGGAAACTAAGCTCAGAGGCAAGGTAATAAAGCACTTTAGGGCTTGCCCCTGCAATGGGCCTGAGTTGCCAGGTGGTCCTGTGGCCTCCAGGCCAGTGCCTTCCTGTAGGGCAGTGGGGCTAATGTCACAACCTTCACTTGCAAAACAATCACAGAACCATTGAAAAGGACATTTGAGTTCTTTAAGCCTTTTGGGTATGTGGGCCCAGAGAGGGAAAAGTGACTTGCTCAAGTCAGTACAAGCTACTGGCATGGCCAAGAGGAAAACCCAGGTTCCTGATTGAGCTCAGTATTTCTCCACTGCACTGTGCTAGTGGCTTAGCAGGGCCTCCAAGCCCTGATGTCACACTCAGAGGCCTTGGCAGTGTCCCCCAGCCACAGAGCTTCCTTCCCAGAGCCCTTCCACTGCTGGATGTGGAGAGGGGGGTTAGTGGGGCCCATTGCCTTCAGCAGGCTGTTACCTGGAGCCATTTGCTGTGGGGACCTAGACCTCTGGGGGTCCTTTGGTGTTAGTGATGCTGGAGAAGAGAACGTTACTGGTTTCTACTTTTCTATAAAATCATATCTCTGTATATATGTTTTATATACCTCATTCTGACACCTGCATATAAAGTGTGGGAAATTGCTCTGCATTTGACTTAATAAAAAAAAAAAAAGACTCCATGTTGCCAACTTTTTGTGGGGTGACAGGGACACTACTCATGAGTTGGGAAACTGGGTAACCTTGTCAACACCCATGTGATGAGCTCTTCATTCACTCTAGCCCTGTAACTGGAAAGTGGCAAGAGTTGAATGGTTAGCAATGGCAGTTCCTGTGACAACCTGACTGTCATAATCATCATCAGGAATCTTTCAGATGGAAGCTGCAGAAAGGACAGGTGGGTGAGCACCCCAGGCAGGCAGTTGGTCGCTGCAAATCCTCTCCCCTGCAGCATTTTTTCTGAGGTGGAGGTAATTAAAACAAATATCCAGCTAGTCCTTGTTAGGGCTGGAAACAAGGCGGTGGGTCGGTAGTGATGTAGCAGCCAAAGGAAGGATGACTGCAGAGGGTGATGGGTGCAGCAGCTATGGGCTAAGGAATGTCTCTGCAAGGTGACTCCAAGGGCTCCAGACAATACCAGCAGGAGTGTTTCCTGGACTTTTAGCAGGGGATTTCAGCAACAGGTTCTCAGCCTCTAGGAGCACCCAAGGTGATCTCTGCCCATGCCCAGACATTGCTCCACAGTTCTGTCAGCAATGTGTACTCTAGATCATTAGTTCTTCCAGGAACCAGATTCTGCCCTTAAGTTGGATTCTTCAAGCTTTGGGAATGTTTGGGAGAAATTACCTTTGGGTTTATGGATTTATATTGTATCCAAGGCCCCACTATGTAGCATTTTCCTGCTTAATGGTTACTCTGCCACAACATCCCCAATGTGCGGAAGCAAGAAACAGGCTTCCTCTCCAACACTTGTAGGAAACATAAGGGATGGGGTGATTTGCATTCACTTTTCCAATTACAAAGGTGGCACCCAGCACTGAGGAGAGGAAGCCAGGATACCCAGAATGTAGAAGTGTTTGTATAATGGAGGGCAAAAGTAGGAGTTTTTAAGGAACAACTCACTGGCAGGTAGGAGCTAGGCAGAAGAGCTTTATGGGGCCAAGATGAGGTTGTAGTCAAACCTGTTCCAATGAAGGGGATGCTTTAGGTGGAATGTACATGGTCTCTAGAGCAGGTAGTGTCTGCAATAAGGAGAGATTAGACTTGGGAGCATGGAAACTGTCTGCTGTGGGGAGTCGTGTGGTCTGGGCCTCCACATTTATCTCCCTGAGCCAGGCCCCAAGTCACTTTACGCTCAGTATCACCGGTTATATTAACTTCTGAATTTATTTAGTCTGCTCAGTGGCCCAGTTCAGGTCTACCAGTTCCACACTGGCTGAGGACAGTTGAAGCACTACCAGTCACACAATGTTGAAGTGTGCTACGGCTGGGAGTCCAGGGCTCAACCCTACAGCAAGCTTACAAACTTCACATGTAAGTACAGTCTACGTAGCAAGTAACCTCTGGCCAGAGATGACATCTGATCCCACAACTCATCAGGTCTATGTACAATATTTGACATATCACCCAATAGATATAACAAGATAATATTAATAGCAACCACTCTCCTGGATCACTCCCCCTCACCGCAATACAATTACCACACATGGCATTAATACCCCAAACCCATTCCTAATTTGTTAAATATGGTGCAAGCACACAGACACTTTGGAGGAGGCAAATCTAGTGCTGAAGAGTTCCTAGAGCTCCAGGAGCCAAGATGGAGGATGTCCCCGGGGCTTTCTAGTGCCTGTGGCTGTGGCTCAGGAGGCTGCAGCCAGGAGCTAGTAGGCTGGGCCGGTCATCAAAGGAGGTAGAAGCCAGATGGCCCAGCTCAGGGAGCTGCTCTCTCAGCATCTCAGCTCGGGGATTCTGCCACCAACTCTTGCCAGCCCAAATTGCCTAGACCAGGCATGTTAAAGGGTGACTGGTGGCTGCTACAAGGCCAAGCCCAAGAGACTGCTGAAACCCCCACTCTCCTGCCTCAGACCCAAGGCCTGCAACAAGCCACACTGTTATCCAGAACCCATCTAGCTCTAAGCAGAATGTCAGGCTTCTGACTGAGGAGCCCGCCAGGATATGTGCTTTCTAGACAGCAGGGCCTCTTTCTTTCTAGCCACAGCCTCTTCTTATGCTTGTGGGTGACTACTTGTTACAGACAGAAAGGATGTTGCCCAGAAGTTCTCAGCCAGTATCCAGTAAGTTTGAGAACATGAGGTGGAAGCTCTCCCTCACACTGACAGTTTCCTGGGCTGGCAAGAGCCACTCTCCGGCAGGTGAACGGAAGCCAGCCCTTTCCCTGGCAGTTCCACCTCACACTAAAGGACTCTTTAAAACCTACTACCTCATCCTCTGCTCCAGGGAGGGCAGGATCTGGAGTGGAAGGGGGGAACACCACTTATTTCACACTCTTCAAGTGCCATTTGGCTACCAGTCTTTCTCTCGTCCACATTCTCACTTGAAGTACTGCTGCATCCAGCTGGACTAGCGACTTCAGAGTTCATAGGCAGGTACACCTGGGGATCCTGCCCAGCAGGTCCAGGTCACGCTGATTAGTGTAAGCAAGAGCCTCCCAGAATCCCACTACCAGGGAGTTCCTGAGTGGATCTGAGTAACAGATTCCTCCTGGCTTTTTTTTCCTTCTTCACAGCTTTCAGGCAAGTGTTGGATTTATAGACAGTAACCAGGCCTCAAACCCTGTGGAGATATATTTCCCTGGTGCTGCGCCTGCTTGTCTCCTGGGGAGGTAGTAGGGATGGCTTGTTTGGCTTCTAGACAAGCTGTCAATCCACAGGAAGCCCAGATAGCCCTGCTCACAACCAGAGATGGGGCGCAGAGGGGGCAATGCTGGCTGTGGAACGCCCCCCTGCAGGGGGCTAGACCAGGGCTAGGGGGGCGAGTCCCGGGTCAGGCCATACTGCATGCTCACAGTGTGGTCCAACTCCTCCAGCTCTGCAGGCAGTGGGATGGCCAACTCTCCCAGGTACAGAGATAGGGCCTCAAAGGAGTCCTCCAGTTTTGAGAATGCTGGTCTGGAAAGAAAAGGCATGAATCAGAGACAGCTTGGATACGAACAGGGCCATGGGGTGGGTAGAAGGAATCCAGGTTCAGCTACCTTCTGAGTGTATGACCTCAGGCAAAGCCTTAACCTAGTTGTGCCTCCGTGAGAAACGGGCATAATATAATGTCACTGCAACTTCACAGAGTTGCTGTGAAGATTAAAGACAATGCTGTGAGAAGGCTGGCCTGGCTGGAGGTGGTAGCTTAAAAAAAATGAGGGCCAGGCTTGGTGGCTCAGCCTGTAATCCCAGCATTTTGGGAGGTCAAAACAAGTGGCTTACCTGAGCCCACCGGGTTCAAGACTAGCCTGGGGAACTTGGCAAGACCTCATCTCTACAATAAATTTTAAAATTAGCCAGGTGCGGTAGCCTGCACCTGTAGTTCTGGCTATTTGGAAGGCTGAGGCGGGAGGATTGCTGGAGCCCAGCAGGTCGACACTGGGATGGCCATAAGTGTACCACCGTACTCCAGCCTGGGCAACCAAGTGAGACTCCAACTCAAAAAAAAAAGAGTGAGAGAGAGAGAGAAAAGAAGCCCATCACATGTCTTAGAGAAAATGCGATCAAAGGTAGGGCTGGATTAAGTGCCTTTTTAAAGATCCTTTCCACTGTAATCCCAGTAGAGGATTGCCTGGGGGTTCAAGACCAGCCTGGGCAACTTAGTGAGACCTCGTCTCTACAATAAGTCACAAAACTAGACAGGCGTGGTGGCATGCATCTGTAGTTCCAGCTACTTGGAATGCTGAGGTGGAAGGATAGTCTGAGCCCAGCAGGACAAAGCTGCGGTGGCCATGAGTGTGCCACTGCACTCCAACTTGGGTGACTCCAACTCAATAACAAAAAAAAGGAAGTGAGAATCCAACTAAAAAAAAAAGGGGGGGGGGCTTTCCAGTCCTCAGACTTGCTGTGTCCCCACCAATAAAGCTGCCTGGGAAAAGGTACTGCATAACAGACTCAGCAGCTCTTCCCAAAGAGAACAAAAATACCAGATTCCTTCATGCTATGGAAATGGTTTGGCTGCTCTGGAATCCTAAGACATTTTAGGTCTCCTTCTCCATGTTTTGCTTAAATGTCATATCACCTTAGGTGAGGCCTACTCTAGCCATCATATTTAAAATTGTAACCTGTACCCTAAACAATCCTCTTTACTTGATGTGACTCATTCTTTCAATAGCATTTGTCACCTTCTAATATTCAAGATCATTTATTTAATGTATTTATTGTTTACCTTCTCTCCTTGCTAGAATGTATGCCCCATGAGGGCAGACACCTTTGTTTTGTTCACTGCTGTAACCCAAGAGTTTAAAATAGTATGTTGCACAAAGTAGGCACTCAATGCTGTATATATATTTTTTGAATGAATTAAAGATAGACATTTAGAATGAATAAAAAGGGATATTAGGAAACAAATACTATATAGCTTCACAATTTTTCCTCAAGCTCTTACATTGGTGTTAGTTAAGGATGTGGTCCTTTGGCCTAAAAAGGAATAAGACATAGATTCTCCCACCAGAAAATGTTAACTCTAAAGTGGACCTTTGGAAGTTATTGTAAAATAAAGACTATGTGCCAGCTCGTTATCCTGGGAGGGTAAAGTTGAGGATGAGGAGGATGTTGAGAGGCACATTGGTTAGGGGAGATTACAGAAGACTTATACTTCCAATAGGATTAAGATGGCCAACTAAAGGCAGCTAGAGTGTGTTTCCAAAACCCATGTAGAATGGTACAGGAAAAAAAGCCTTGAGCAGCTCTAGCTGCCATATCCCAGGAACTAAACCCTTGGTAGTGGCTGCTTTCTAGCTGGTCTGGGAGGGGACGGTGCCAAGGGCACACTCCACAGCTGCAGACAGTTCCTGGCTGGGGGCAGGCTGCCATGAGAATACCTGAGGCCCTGAGGCAGGCTGCACTTTGACATTGGGAACACAGACTGCCTGAGGCTAAGGTGGGGGACCAGATGGGATTCATTGCCATAGCAACCTCTTACTTGCAAGGTAAACTCTGTTGTGCAGCTTCTATTCTACAGCATTACCCCAGTGACTAGAGACTCCCTCCCAAACCCCACTGGGGTAGCCAAGAACACACACACACACACACACACACACACACACACACGAGGAGCTTGAGCTCTTTTCTCTCATACCCCCCCTTGAAGACTCAAAATAGAGAACTTGCGTAGTCCCCACAGCCCCACTCACCACCTAGGCTGGCTGGGCATTTCCTTACAGCAACAAAGGCCAGGCAGAAAAACCACAGCCACCATTGCAGCTGGTTCTCTCATACAAGTGCCACCTCCTGGTTGGAGGTCAATAGCACAGCCCATCACATCTAATGTAATACCTCAGCTTTGGGCAAGGTCCAATCCCAGACCCCAGTTAATACCATTATCCAAGTCACCCGGAACACTCAGAACACCTTGAGTCTCTGCAAGTACCCAGCACAGGACTGCTACAGCTGGCAACTGAGAAACTCACCACACCAAGGTCATATATAACCAAGGGAACCTTACAGTGCCTATGGCAGCCCCTTGCCAAACTGAAATAAGAAGAAACAGTCTGCCCAAATGAAAAGGAATTAGAAAAATAATTCTGAAAACATGAAGAAACAGAGTTCTTCAACAACCTCAAAAGATCACACTAACTCTTCAGCAATGGACCCTAACCAAAATGAAATATTTAAAATTTTAGAGATGGAATTCAAAAGGTTGATTAGACTAGAAATAGGATCTCAGAACTTAAAGACAAGGCTTTTGAATTAACCCAATTAACAGTTGGTACTGCCAGACTCTTGACTGGATCACAGCAACAGACAACAATAAAGAAAAAAGAATCAAGAAAATGGAACAAAGTTTCCAAGAAATATGGGATTATGGCATGTTCTCACTAGTGGGAGCTAAACGAAGGATCTGCAAACACATAGAGAATGGTGTGATGAATACTGGAGACAGAAGGGGGAGGGGTGGAGGTGGAGTGGCAAGTACTTGTAAAGCCCAGACCAAAAACTGTTTGTACCCCCCTAAGCTATTGAAATTAAAAAAAAATCTGACATCACTTACTTTAACCCCTCTATACTCATATTGAATAAATGCTGAGATAAACAAACAAACAAACAAAAGAAATATGGGATTATGCAAAATGTCAAAACCTAAGAAACATAGGTGTTCTGAGAAAAAGAGGAAACAACAGGTTTGGAAAGCCTATTTGAGGAAACAATAAAGGAAAACTTCCCCAACCTTACCAGAGATTTAAACATTCAGATACAGGAAGCCCAAAGAACCCCCAGAAGATTTACTGCAAAAAGGTTATCCTCAAGGCATATAATTATCAGGTAATGCAAAGTTAATGTGCAAGAAAGAAATTTAAGAGCAGTGAGACAAAAGCATCAAATAATTTACAAAGGTAAACTGACTAACAGTAGACTTCTTAGAAGAAACTACAAGCCAGAAAGGATTGAGGCCCCATCATCAATCTCCTCAAATAGAATTATCAGCCAAGGATCTTATTCCCTGCAAAATTAAGTTTCAAAATTAAGGAGAAATGAAGTCTTTCTCTGACAAGTAACCACTGAGGGAATTTATCACCATTAGACCAGCTCCACAAGAACTACTCAAAGGAATTCTAAATACTAAAGCAAAAAATCAAAATATAGCAGGAGAAAAACACTGGAAATCATAAAGCTCATAGGGCTCATAAAACACCAGCACAATAGAAAACAAAGTAAATAAATAAAGCAACCAGATAACAACCAGCATGATAAATGGAATAATACCTTACATGTCATTATTTACTCTGAACATAAATGGTCTCAATGCTCCATTTAAAATATACTGGCAGAATGGATATAAAAAAAATAATCCAAATTATCTGCTGCTTTCAAGAAACCCACTTAACACACAAAGACTCCTATAGACTCAAAGAAAAGGGATGGGAAAAATCTTTCATGCAAATGGAAACCAAAAATGAGCAAGAGTAGCCGTTCTCATATCAGATAAAACAGACTTTACATTGACAACAGTAAAAAAAAAACGACAAAGATGGTTATTATATAATGATAAAAAGATTGCTCCAACAAGACATAATTTTATGCACCTAACATCAGAGCCCTCAGCTTTATAAAACAAATTCCAATAGACCTAAAAAAAGAAATAGACAGCAATACAGTAATAGTGGGAGACTTCAACACTCCACTTACAGCAAAAGACAGACCATAAAGGTGGAAAGTCAACCAAGACACACTGAAATTAAACTGGACCCTAGAACTAATGGAACTAACAGACATCTACAGAACATTCCGCCCCAAGAGTATACAATATATATTTTTCTCATCAGCACATGGAACATTCTCCAAGATAAACTATATGAAAGGCCACAAATCAAGTCTCAATAAATTAAAAAAAAATTAAAATGATATCAAGAACATTCTTAGACTACAGTGGAGTAAAACTTGAAATTAACTTCAGGAAGGACTAAATGAAAACATGGAAGTTAAACAATCTGTTCCTAAATGATTCTTGGGTTAACAATGAAGAAATAAAGATGGAAATTTAAAAATTCTCCCAAATGAATGACAACAATGAAACAAATTACCAAAACCTCTGGGACACAGTAAAAACTGTGCTCAGAAGACAATTTACAGCATTTAAGGTCCATATTAATAAGACCAAAAGACTGCAGGTTGACAACCTAATGTCACACCTCAAAGAACTAGAAAAACACTAACAAACCAAACCCAAAGCTAGCAGGAAAAAAAAAAGAAAAAAGATCAGAGCAGAACTAAATGAAATAGAAACTTTTAAAAATACAAAGAATCAATGAAACAAAAAGTTGGTTCTTTGAAAAGATAAATAAAATTGATAGACCCTAGCTAGATTAAGTAAGAAACAAGGGGAGAAGATTCAAATTAGCTCAATCAGAAATGAAAATGGAGATATTACAACTGATATAACAAAAACACAAAAGATCATCTGAGATTTCTATGAATACCTCTACACAAACTAGACAATCTAGAGGAAATGGATAAATTGTGAAAAACATACAACACCCCCAATTTTTAATAAGGAAGAAATAGAAACCCTGAACAGATCAATAATGAGTAGCAAGATTGAAACAACAATTAAAAGTCCAGGACTCACAACCGACTTCTACCAGACTTTCAAAAAAGAACCGGTACCAATTTTACAGAAGCTATTCCATAAGACTGAAGAAGAGGGAATTCTCCCTAACTTATTCTTCGAAGCCAGTATCACCACCCTGATATCAAAGCCAGGAAAAGATACAACAACAAGAAAAAGAAAACTACAGAACAATATCCCTGATGAACATAGACATGAAAATCCTCAACAAAATATTAGCAAGCTGAGTTCAACAGCACATTAAAAAAAAAAAAAAAATCCACCACAATCAAGTGGGTTTTATCCCAGGGATACAAGAATGATACAACATATGCAAGTCAATATATTTGATCATATTAACATAATTAAAAACAAAAATCCAGCATCCCTTCATGATAAAAACCCTCAGCAAAACAGGCATAGTGGGAACATTCCTCAAAATAATAAAAGTCACATACGACAAACACAGTCAATGTCATCTTGAATAGAGAAAAGCTGAACATATTCCCTCTCAGAACTGGAACAAGGAAAGGATGCCCACTTTCACCACTCCTATTCAAGATAGTACTGTAAGTCCTAGTCAGAGCAATCAGGCAAGAGAAAGAAATAAAGGATATCAGAATTGGAAAAGAAGAAACCAAACTACCTCTGTATGTAGACAACATGATCTTTTTTTTTTTTTTGAGTCTCACTCTGTCGCCCAGGCTGGAATGCAGTGGAACGCTCACAGCCACTGCAGCCTTGATCTCCTGCTGGGCTCGGCGATTCTTCTGCCTCAGTCTTCCAAGTAGCTGGAATTACAGGCACGTGCCACTATGCCCAGCTAATTTTTTAAAATTTATTGTAGAGATGAGATCTCGCCAAGTTGCCCGGGCTGGTCTCGAACCCATGGACTCAGGCAATTCTCTCACCTTGGCCTCCCAAAGTGCTGGCATTATAGGCATGAGTCACTGCGCCCAACCGACATGATCTTAAACCTAGAGAATCCTAAAGACTCTCTGACTTGATAAATAAATTCAGTAAAGTTTCAGGATACAAAATCAACACACACAAAGCAGTAGACTGCTATACACCACTGGCAACCAAGCTGATAATTAAATCAAGAACTCAATTCCATTTACAATAGCAGCCAAAAAGCTAAAATACTTAGGAATATATTTAATCAAGGAGGTGAAAAATGTCTACAAGGAAAACTACACAACACTGATGAAAGAAACTGTAGAGGAGATAAACAAAATGAAACTGATCCTTATCTCTCACCATACACAAAAATTAGCTCAAGATGGATTAAAGACTTAAATGTCAGGCCTGAAACCCTAAAAATCCTAGAAGAAAATCTACAAAAAACTCTTCTGGATATTAGTCTAGGCAAATAATTTAAGGTTAACACCCTAAAAGCAATAAAACCAAAAATAAGTAAGTGGAACTTTACACTTAAGGGCTTCTGCACAGCAAAAGAAATAATCAGCAGATCAAACAGGCAACCTACAGAATGGGAGAAGATATTCGCAAACCATACATCTGACAAAGGACTAGTATCCAGAATCTACAAAGAACTCACACAAATCAAGAAAAAAAGCAAATGAATGAAAAAGTGGGAAAATTACATGAACAGACATTTCTCAAAAGAAGATATACTAATGGCTAACAAACATATGAAAAAAATGCTTAACTTGGCTGAGTAGTTCAGCTTGTAATCCCAGCACTTTGGGAGGCTGAGGCGAGTAGATTGCCTGAGTCCACAGGTTTGAGACCAGGGCAGGCAACTTGGCGAGACCTCGTCTCTACAATAAATCAAAAATTAGCTGGGTGTGATTGTGTGCATCTGTAGTTCCAGCTACTTGGAAGTCTGAGGTGGAAGGATGGCCAGAGCCCAGCAGGTCGACACAAGAGTGGCTGTAAGCGTGTCACTGTCCTCCAACCTCGGCGATGGAGTGAGACTCCAACTCAGAAAAAAAAAAAAAAAAATGCTCAACATCACTCATCATCAAGAAAATGCAAATTAAAACCACAATGCGATACTTACTACCTTACACCAGTCAGAATGACCGTTATTAAAAAAATTAAAAAACAACAGATTCTGGTGTGGACGCAGTGAAAAGGGAATGCTTATATAACATTGGTGGGAGAGTAAATTAATACAACCTCTATGGAAATCAGTACAGAGATTTCTCAAATAACTAAAAGAAGATCTACCATTTGATCCAGCAATCCTACTACTAGGTATCTCTTTTAAGGAAAAGAGGTTGTTATATAAAAAGGACACTTGCCCTCGCATGTTCATCGCTGCACAATTCACAACTGCACAGATGTGGAATCAACCTAAATGCCCATCAGTTGATCAGTGGATAAGGAAAACTGGGTATATATCTATACCATAGAACACTATCCAACCATCAAAAAGAATGAGATAATGTCTTTTGCAGCAGCTTGGATGGAGTTGGAGAACATCATCCTAAGTAAACTAACACAGGAATAGAAAAGCAAACACTACGTTCTCACTTATAAGTAGGAGCTAACTTAAGGATATGCAAAGGCAAAGAGAATAGACACTGGAAACTTAGAAAGGGAGGGATGGAGGGATAAAAAATCACCTATTGGGTACAATGTGCACAGGTAGAAGTACTGGGTATACTTAAAGCCCAGATTTCTTTGCCACTATACACTGCAATTATATAACCAGACATTATTTGTACCCCCTAGAGCTACTGAAATAAAAAAATAAAAATAAAATAAAGACATACATCCTATGCTATTTATTTTGGTAATGCTTCAACTTACTTTTTAAAAAAAGAAATATGATTTTTGATAGCAGATAAACAAAACACACAGATTTTAGTTTTCTTTCTTTCTTTTTTTTTTTTTGAGATGGAGTCTCACTCTGTCACCCAGACTGGAGTGCAGTGGCCGCTCCTGGCTATCGCAGCCTCAACCTGCTGGGCTCCAGCAATCCTTCCACCTCAGCCTTCTGAGTAGCTGGAACTACAGGCGCGCGCTACCACGCCTGGCTAATTTTTGATTTATTATAGCGATCAGGTCTCGCCAAGTTGCCCAGGTGGGTCTCGAACCTGTGGGCTCAGCAATCCACTCACCTCAGCCTCCCAAAGTCGCAGGATTACAGGCTGAGCTACCAAGCCCAGCTTTTTCTTTCTTTTTTTTTTTTTTGAGTTGGAGTCTTACTCTGTCGCCCAGGCTAGAGTGTAGTGGTGCACTCCCAGTCACTGCAGCCTTGAACTGTTGGGCTCAGGCGATCCTTCTGCCTCAGCCTTCCAAGTAGCTGGAACTATAGGCGCACGTTACCACGTCCAACTTTGATCTATTGCAGAGACGAGGTCTCACCATGTTGCCCAGGTTGGTCTTGAACCTGCTGGCTCAGGCAATCTTCTTGCCTCAGCCTCCCAAAGTGCTGTGATTATAGGCTTGAGCCCCCTTGACTTGCCAGATTTTAGTTTTCTTTTTCTTTTTTTTTTTTTGAGTTGGAGTCTCACTCTGTCGCCCAGACTGAGTGCAGTGGCCGCTCCCGGCCACCGCAGCCTCGACCTGCTGGGCTCCGGTGATCCTTCCGCCTCAGTCTTCCAAGTAGCTGGAACTACAGGTGTGCGCTACCACACCTGGCTCATTTTTGATTTATTGTAGAGATGAGGTCTCACCAAGTTGCCCAGGCGGGTCTCGAACCCGCGGGTTCAGGCAATCCACTCACCTCAGCCTCCCAAAGCACGGGATTACAGGCTAAGCCACCAAGCCGGGCTCAGACTTTAGTTTTCTAATGTACAAACTTAAAAAGACCTAAGGTAACTCTGGTAATAATGACAGTTATCACCTGTGTTGTCACCTGAGAAGAACGTAGGTAATTTTAAAAAGGCTTCTCTAAAGGAGAAATTAGCTAAATGCATAAAGTTGCTCACTGTAGTCAATACCCATTGTAAAGAGAAACCAGAAAAGCCTGAACATCTACATTATGTATATTATAATATGTCCAGACAGCCTCTCACTAGAATTTCATGTTATCGACAAAAATGATAAACAGGAAGACTGGTTAGTACATGGTAAATGCAGGGCAAATAACAAAACTTTTATCGTAAATAATATGATTTCTTCATAGTAAATATATGAAGAAAATATGTATGTATGGACACGGATAGGGGAACATGGAAAGATAAAGACACTGTACTAGAACGGTTTGGTGAATTTTCTTCTTCTAAGCTTTCTTTTAAGGGCTGTGTCTCTGTGTCCTATCCAGCTCACTTGTTATTCTGCCTTCATCTCCCTCTCCTCCAACCTGGTATGTCAGAATTGTGAGGTAGCTTCAGGGGTTGACAACCACATTCTTGAACTCAAGGCTTAGGTCACCCCTGTGCTTGGGAAGGTCTTGGGAATGGCTTAAGGCTGGGGCAAGCATCCCAGGATCCTGTGAGGTAGGAGAAAGAGGCAGGATACAAACCTGCTCTCAGGCTCCAGTTTGCAGCAGATGGCAGCCAGGGGGAAGAAGGCTGGGGGGCAATCTGTGGGGACAAATTTCTCCCAGAAAAGCTTCACATTGAGGCCAAAGTCCAGTGTTCGGGGCAGGCAATCTGGATCCGCATATACCTGCCCAATGATCTGTAGGGTGAGAAGACAGCTATTTAGGAAGGACTATGGAGGCGGTAAGTATATGATGAGGGAAAGGGATGTTGGTACAAGAACAGAAAGGATGAGCGAAGGAGGGAGTGGCAAAAAACCTAGGTTAGAGAGCTGTCCCCTGCCTCCCAATCTCTCCAAATCTTGCTAATCCAGACCTGCCTCTTGACTGAAAGTCTGATTACTGAGGAAGGCTTAAAAGAGGCCTTACTGCTGCAGAAGCACAAGGTTCCAAACTGGCATCTGGAGGCTAGTAGCTTCTACTCATCCCATCCTGCCCTGCCTGTGTTCCCTTGTGGCTGTGTCCTCTGCCAGAGGTTAAGGCTCTATGAGGCAAAGTTCTGGGTCTGATTCATATCTGAAACTCTTTGGTACCAGCCGAGTGCTTTACACAGTCAATATGTAATTGATATCTATTAAAGAAAACAGTTTATAAAAAACCTTTAAACTTTATTCTAATACTATCCTAGCTGTTCTTTGTCTCTCTTCTACCACTCACAACTTTGGAAGAATTACAGAAGCCGGGCTCGGTGGCTCAGCCTGTAATCCCACGCCTTTGGGAGGCTGAGGTGAGTGGATTGCCTGAGCCCACGGGTTCGAGACCCGCCTGGGCAGCGAGACCTCATCTCTACGATAAATCAAAAAATCAGCCGGGCGTGGTAGCGCATGCCTGTAATTCCGGCTACTTGGAAGGCTGAGGCGGAAGGATTGCCGGAGCCCAGCAGGTCGAGGCTGCGGTGGCCGGGAGCGGCCACTGCACTTCAGTCTGGGCGACCGAATGAGACTCCAACTCAAAAAAAAAAAAAAAAAAAAGAATTACAGAAGGCTTTGAACGTGTGTGTTTGAGTCTTTGAGATATAGTGGGTTATATTGCTTGCCTGACTGCTGAGGTCCTAAGGGCAGGAATCATTCCAAGGTTCTTTCTGAACTACCGGGTACCTAGCACAGGGCTGGTACTTCCTGGAGTGGCTACTTCTACTTGTTGGGCTTAGGATGGGGCATCACCAGGGCCTAGGAAAGGGGTTACAAGGGAACTGGGAAGAGTAACATTTGGCTCAAGAGCTAGATGGATAGCCACATGAACAGTTTCTTGCTTTTCCTGCTGGAATTCTTGCTCACCTGCCTCTTACTAACCATTTGATGAAGAGCAAGCCACTGACCTTTCTGAGGCTCAGGTTCCTCACCTAAAAAAAGCCTGCTCAGGTAACCCCTTTGGGTCCCCCCTCACTGTGGGAGCTTTTCTGTCCTCTCAATAAATCCTGCTTTAAAAAAAAAAAAAAGGCCTGCTCAGTTCTTCTTATGGGACCAATGAAACATGAATGTGGCAAAGATGTGAAGAATGCTATACCATATTGATTTTATGGTAAGTTATTCACCCCTAGGAGGAAAAGTCCTGTCCTGAGGAGGGCAGAGCTGCTAGGCCTGCTGCCTTAGGCATGCCCTCCACGCCAAAGCTCACCTCACAGAGAACGATCCCAAAAGAAAAGACATCCACCGTCTCATCGTAGCTCTTTCCTTGGGGAACACAAGAGAGCAGGTTGTTAAGTTTATGTCCTTTACCTGCTCTGTACTGGGTCTAGGGTCAAGAACGGCTAGCACAGGTTCCATGGGGATGCTTCAAAGGCTTCCCATGACAGACACCACCTGACAGTCATCTTTCCTCAGCCCTGAGTGGCCTGCCCTGGAGACCTTGTAACACAACAATGCCCAGGATGAAATTGCATGGTATTGCAGAAGAGAACTGAACCATGGTTCATCCACGATCTGCCATTAGCCAGCTGTGTGTTCCTAGACAAACCACTGAATTTCTCTGGGCCGCAGACTCTAAAAAGGGTTGTATCAGACCGTTTCTTAACAACCTCATAACCTGGTACTTTTCAAGAATCCCAGCCAGCATCTCTGGCTGGCTTGAGCATTATCCACCAGGGGGCACCACACTTCAGTTCTCAGCATGGAGAGAGAAAGCTAGGGCAGTTGTCTGAGCTCTCAGCTAACACTGAGGCACAAAAGCCGCAGTCAGACCTTACCCTATGCCCAGGTTGGAACACTGACCAGTTCCCAGTACTGAGCTCAGGGAGGAAGGGGTTTATAAGGCCCCACCTGGCAATAGATAAAAATCATCCAGTCCTTAGCTCTGGTATTTGGTCCTAGACTTCACAGCCCTCCTGGAACTATTGCCTCTTCCCTCACGAACTTTTGCCTCTTCCCTCTCTTAGAGTATCTCCACAGGGCTTCAGGACTCACCATTCAGCATCTCAGGAGCCATCCAGTAGGGGTTTCCCACGACTGTGTAGCGCTTCCTGCGGTCATTCTTGCGCAAGGTGCGTTTCTTCGTGGTGGCTTTCTCCACTGAGGGCCTCTTCCTCTCTTCCACTATGAGCCGCGAAAGTCCAAAGTCTGCCACCACCACAGTCTTGTCCTGGTAGGACAAGAGCCAGGTCAGGACCTAGTGGGGGTGTTCTCAAACCTGACCCTGGGGTGCAGGCACAGACAACAAAAGCCACCAAGAAGGGGGAGAAAGGAGAATAGCAAAGGAAAGACATAGCAGAAAGCTCTATCTAGTAGATGCGCTTGGCATTTGTGCTTCTAATGGTCTGGTATCTGCACACAACAGAATCCCCAGCCCACGAGGGCGGTTTACAACAGAGCTACTGAAGCCTTGGAGGGGTAAGGCTCTGGGACCTGGATATTGAAACTCAGAGGTGGGACAGGGGATTTCTTTTGTTTTGTTTTTTCCCTGTCCTGCCTTGTTTCTAAGAAGATTTGAGTGACTAGAACCAGGATAAGACAGAAAAAAGACAAGATAGAGGTAGTCAGTGGGGAGACTTGGGAGAGACAAGCTTTTTGAATAGCTACAGGGCGGTCATGTGGGAAAGGAAGTAAGATTGCCTGGTGTGGTCTGGGGGCACAGCTAGGGCCTGCTGATGGACACCCAGGAAGCCAGAGTGCAAGTCAAAAGGAGAAACAACATTGTAACAATCATAGCTAAAAGGCAGTGGGAGGAATGCTGGCCTCAAACTGGTCCCTGTAACCCCCTCACCCCACCCCACCTTAGCTGAGACTTCAAGGGCTAAGGCTATAAAACTGGGTCAGCAACGAGCTTCTTCATAATACTATTATGGGGCAAACCCAGAAAAGTGACAGCGTTCTATATATAGAAAAGGAACTTCTGAAGTCCCTTCTAACCAAATGATTTCAAAGGCTACTACTGAGAGAAGGTGAAATTGTGTCCAGAAGACAGGGAGGGCATTTGAGGTAGACAGGAGTGCCTAAGTAGTATGTCTGGCCTGAAGCTGAAGGGGACAGTCAGCCTCCTGTGTGACAAGGAAGCCAGAAGGCTGGTCCCCAGGAGGCCTGGACCAGAGGAGTGGGACATACCAACTTGATGAGGCAGTTGTGTGAGTTCAGATCCCGGTGAATGATGCACATGGAGTGCAAATAGGCCTGGAACAGAAGCATGAGCTGAGGCTAAAGGGCCAGTAAGTCAACCAGACTTTGACTCAACCAAAGAACCTACTCCACCTTTGGCTCTTGTCACCCTCAGCCAGGAGCTACTTCCTTTCTCCTTCCCCTTCCTCTGCAAACGTGGAAGTGGAAGAAGTCACTCCCTGTTCACTACCCTTCCCATCCCATACTAATTCCATTCCCTAGGCCCTGGAGCTGCTCACACACCCAGGGAGCTCTTCCAATTGCCATAGCTCATAACCTGCCTGCCCGCAGATCCCCTCCTCAAAGGCTACCCATATCGTTCTGATGCTGCCTGCTCCTAAGACTCCCATGTGCCTGGTTTTTCCTTCCAGCCTCTTCAGCGTCAGCCCTTCTCAAAACTGTCTCCTCTTCACATGCTGACCCCCATCAACCACACAGATGCCCCTTCTGTCCCACAGCTCCAGTGGCTCCTTCTTTACAAAGAACAAGGTGACTGGTAGCCTCTCCAAACTCCAGCCTCAAGGAACCAGTTTCTTGCCTGGGAGATACTGAGAGGTTCTGCCAGTGTATCAGTCTCAGAATGTACCAGTGTGGCTCTTCCCAAACCTGTTTCTTGATCATTATTGTCAGCTCCCCAAAGCCTGATGACACCACCCCAAGTCCTCCTCTTTTGATTCCTATTCCCTCACTGCCAACCAGTCTCTCCATCCTAACTCGATGCCCCCCAATCTTCTGTTCCCACAGCTACTACCTTAATTCAGAAACTTGAAATATTTCATTAGCTCCCTACCCAGGTCTCCCTGCCCTGAGATTTTCCTCACTCCACTTCAGCTTACTGACCACACCAGACTCGTTTTCAAAAAAGCATAGCTCTGGTCACAAAACTTTCTTGCTTAAAAAATATTTTATGTCTTTTTTACTTCCTAAATATAGTCCAGGCTCCTTAGCTTGAAGCACAGGGACTTTAATGTATGCCCAAATTGTTCCAAACTAATATTGTCTTCACAGACCCCAAGTGAAGAGCAGTGGTTAAAATCTCAGGCTTAGCCGGGCTCGGTGGCTCAGCCTGTAATCCCGCGCCTTTGGGAGGCTGAGGTGAGTGGATTGCCTGAGCCTGCGGGTTCAAGACCCGCCTGGGCAGCGAGACCTCATCTCTACAATAAATCCAAAAATCAGCCGGGCATGGTAGCGCATGTCTGTAATTCCAGTTCCTTGGAAGGCTGAGGCAGAAGGATCGCTGGAGCCCAGCAGGTCAAGGCTGCGGTGGCCGGGAGCGGCCACTGCACTCCAGCCTGGGTGACAGAGTGAGACTCCAACTCAAAAAAAAAAAAAAAAAATCTCAGGCTTAGCTGGGCTCGGTGGCTCAGCCTGTAATCCCAGCGCTTTGGGAGGTTGAGGTGAGTGGATTGCCTGAGCCCAGGGGTTCAAGACCCGCCTGGGCAGGTGAGACCTC
>NW_007246372.1:1032346-1046603 GCF_000164805.1 Carlito syrichta | reverse complement strand
CCAACTCAAAAAAAAAAAAAAAAAAATTTTTTTTTAAATAAATAAATAAATAAAATCTCAGGCTTAGCAGTCAGACTGACTAGCCCACAATCCAGCTCTGTCCCTTTCCAGCCTCAGCTCCTTGCCTGGAAATCAGGGTCTGTCAAGAGGCATAAACATGCTCATGCATGTTAATCCTGCTGCTCAGTGCCTAGCATATATAAAGTACTCAGTACTTGTCAGCTGTAATTGCAATGATTGGAATTGTTTGTTCTCAGGTAAAATAGACTGATTCCTTCTCTTTCCTCCCAGGTCTTTGTTGCTGTCACCACTTCAACCTTGGGGCCCCTCTGCCAATAGGAACTTTATCCACTTCTGACCCATCCTTCAGGGCTCAACTAGAACTCATTTCCCCTTCTCTGACTGCCTAAGCAGTAAGGTGCTCTGCTTGCCTCAAAGGCCCTTAGCACCTGGATGCCTCTGTGACAGCAAGGCCAGGCCCCCATATGCTACAGTTTGCCTTGTTCATATTCTGTTTGCCCTTAGAGATTTGGAATTCTTTGAGAACAGGGTTGTGAACAGAGAACAGTCAGCTGGGAAAAACTTCACTGGCACAGACAGAATTCAATAAACAGCTACTAAATGACCCTGCCCACACAAGTTGCCTAGGAAGAGGTCTCTGACTCCTTGAGGCTGGAGGAGCCACCAATCCTCGCATCTCTTCCTGCTCTTGCCCTGCTAACTGGGTTGCTGGTGGGACTCACCATTCCGGAGGCGATGCCTTTAGCAAATCTGACCTTCTGTTGCCAGGGGAATGGGTCCTGTGGGATGGGGAAATGTAAGTCAGAGGCATTGGGCCCTGACTGGCAGTTGGGCCCTTTACTGGCAGATAGGGAGGCTTTACTGTACCACCAGTGGTCCAGGCTCCATGGATCAGCATGGTCTGCCAGTAAAGTCTCCCTGTCTTCCTAGCCCCACCCAGCATGGTCCTTTAACGGCATAGTAGAATCTCTCTGGCCTTCAAGGTTCCAGGGTAGTGGTGGCATGGGTACCCCACTGACAACCCACCAAGACTCATGGAGACTATAAGGTGGCGTGCTCACCACACTGCGCACAAAGTCCTTCAGCGTGCCACCTTCAATGTACTCTGTCAGCAGGTTCAGCTTCTTGTCCTTGTACAGCACACCAATGAACTTGAGCACATTGGGGTGGTCCAGACTGCGCATCACTTTCACCTGGGGTCAGGGAAGCCAAGGAAAGTGGGTGGTTAACTTCCCACTATGTCTTCTTCAACCTTTCCCTCCAGAGTGTCAGCTTAAGAAGTGTTACCTGCATCTCCTACTTCCTATCTTGTGTGATATGGCTGGGCACTAAAATCAGGATGAAGGAAGGCCACCACCACATGGATGGGGATGGGTCTCACAGGCCTCCCTTAGGAATCTTACCTTTCTAGAAACTATACTATGGGCATGGAGTGGGAGGCTCAAGAAGCCTGGAGGGTAGCACCTGGACCACAGGGATACTAACTGGAGTTGCTCCATAGCAGTGAAAACTGTAAATACTCAAGGGGTGTCAGTGCTCTAGGAGCCCCCACTCCATGCTCACTCAGCAGGGTGTTCAGGTGGTGATTATAACATCAAATTGTACTAAAATGGTCTGTTTTCAAGTCTGCCATTCCCGTAAATCTAAGGACTTCTCTGAAGCACGTATCTTTTGTTACTGTAGCCCTTGTACCTAGTTTTTAGTAAGTGTTCCTAGAAGAAATAATGATGCTAAGCCTGGCTCAGTGGCTCAGTCTGTAATCCCACGCCTTTGGGAGGCTGAGGTGAGTGGATTGCCTGAAGCCCGCGGGTTTGAGACCCGCCTGGGCAACTTGGCAAGACCTCATCTCTACAATAATCAAAAAACCAGCTTGGTGTGGTAGCGCATGCCTGTAATTCCAGCTACTCAGAAGGCTGAGGCGGAAGGATCGCCGGAGCCCAGCAGGTCGAGGCTGCGGTGGCTGGGAGCGGCCACTGCACTCCAGTCTGGGCGACAGAGTGAGACTCCAACTCAAAAAAAAAAAAAAAGAAATAATGATGCTGTAATTAGAGGAGGTAGGGATGTTCCTCTAGCATTCTTTTTTGCTTAGTCATTAAGACAATGTTTCAGCCGGGCTCGGTGGCTCAGCCTGTAATCCCGTGCCTTTGGGAGGCTGAGGTGAGTGGATTGCCTGAGCCTGCAGGTCGAGACCCGCCTGGGCAACTTGGCAAGACCTCATCTCTACAATAAATCAAAATGAGCCGGGCGTAGTAGCATGCGCCTATAATTCCAGCTACTCGGAAGGCTGAGGCAGAAGGATCTCCGGAGCCCAGCAGGTTGAGGCTGCGGTGGCTGGGAGCAGCCACAGAACTCCAGTCTGGGTGACAGAGTGAGACTCCAACTCAAAAAAAAAAAAAAAAAAGACTATGTTTCCTCTTTAAAACGTATTCCAATGGTGACACCAAACGGCACCCCGCCCCATCTTCTTACCTCAGTCAGAAAAGTCTTCTGGGTCTCCTCATCACATCGAATTAACTCCTTCATGACCATCACTTTGCCTGTGGCTTTGTGTGTCACCTACAGGAAAGGTGACTGTTAATGGTGTTGAGACCAGAGACAGTTCTAGAGAACTGTTTGTGAAATTCTATGCAACTGTCCATCCCTTCTCTTGGAGGACACATTGAATTCATGTGTGGAAGACACAGCATAGGGCAACAGGGTACTCAGAGGGAAGCATACCCTGTTCCCTGAAGAGCTGGGCATGCACAAAGGAGAGATGTGAATCCAGAAAAGGGAAGTGGGGAAGGAGTCAGAAGGGGACGCTGCCAAGCCAAGCAGGGGCTCTGGTCATTTGGCACAGGAGTGAGTCCCTTGGGTGAACAGAAGTCTAGGGGAAGGAGGGTCAGTGCCACAGACATGCACCAGAGAGCTGAGTGGGTTGGGGGTGAGCTCTCCAGTTCTACTGCCCTGCAAGCTCAGACACACGGCTTACCTGACCCCCCCTCCCAGCTCTCAGCAGAGGAGGAGGAGAGAAAGAGAGAGAAGTTAGTTCCTGAGACTGCTCACCAGGGGGCAGGAGCCATTTCCCATTGTGCTCCTCACAGTGTGTCCAGCACTGAGGCCTGTGGGCATCTAACCAACACCTAGTGACTGGAAGCAGTCAGGTGGGCCATATCTCACCCCAACCTGGGTCTCCAGGTCCATAAGCTCACTGTAACAGCACTACTGTCCTTAGGTGGCCTGGTTAGGGGGTGGAGGGCACCCCTCACACCATCACCCATAGCCAGGAAGGAGGCCTGGAGTCCTGCACGGTGTGGGTTGGGGCCATAAGAATTCCTTGAAAGAAGGTGAGAGAGGGCGTAGGGACAAAAGAGTAAAGCAGCTGCTGCCTGTGCTCACCTTGATAGCCTGCCCAAAGAAGCCCTTTCCCAGGACTTCTCCATGGATCAGGTCACAGGGACGGAAGATCTGCTGGGAGTAGCTGCTGGAACATCGAAGGGATTCCGAGCGGCTGATGTCACGGCTGAGCAGCAGGGGCTCCTTGGGTGAGCTGGGGCCAGGAGACTTGGAGATGCTGTTACTGCGTCTGACAGTGAGGAAAAATGGCGGTAGGAATAGGCAGTCCTGAGACAGGCTAAGAAACCCCAGAGGCAGGAACCTCAGAGGCACCCATCCATTCCAATATCTGTAGTTCGAATGCTATTATTGAGGTATAGGGGCTCTTATATCAGACAGATGTACTGTCTTTGGGCTACAGACATCAGTAGTTTACTTAAACACAGTAAAAACACATTCAAAATGGATACTCTGAGTACTTCCCACCTGGAGCAATCAACTAGATTCTACTAGCCTATAATGCTCAGTATATAATACTGTCAATGGTAATATACCACCTCCCATATCTGCTTGATTTAAGGTACTAACTTAAAGGTGACAGCATCCAAAAAAATGAGCAAATAGGATTTTGGACAATATTTTGCACATCTTTGTACTGTCCCTATTTCCTGAATTTTAAGAAAATAAGCACATATGATTTTTATAGCAATAAAGTCACTATGTTTATATTTCCAAAGGCAGCTGATAATAGTAATGGTTAATGACCACTACTTTGACTTACTGAAAAAGGCACAAGAAGGTTGGTGTTCACAGCACTGGAGGTAGACTGCAACCCCACAAACTTTTCTCCATGGTATGCTCTTGTTTTAGTTGGGGCTACTCAGAGAGAACTGAAGCTGGATGGCTCTTGGCTTGTCCTGTCCCGTAGGTTTGCTTGCCCTTGCTCTTTTGCTTTGCCTCTTGCTGACTATGTGCCCAAAAGAGCACACAATGTTGGTCACCCCGTCTTCTGCATGATGGCCCTGCAGATACCTGAACCTCTCTGGCCACCCCTTTTCCATCTTCCCTCTTCCAGGGCATGCATTTCCAGCCCTTCTTTACCCTCTGACACCCTGCTTTCCCTAACTCAATCATGCCAACCAAGTCCAAGAGGCAGCCAGGAGTGATGGACGCAACCCGTGTGGAAGGTCCTGTTTCTAACACATGCAAGCACTGTCTGGTCAGGAGTTGGATAAAGAACCTGATTCCTGGTGATCTAAGAACACCTCACGTTTACTGAGCACTGAACCTATGCTTGCACTAAACTCTGTGTACTTTTCCACCTTTAATTCTTACATAATTGGTGAGACAGCCACCTTTACCTTGGAACCCCACTTCACAGGTACAGAAAGAGAGGCTCAGAGAGATTATTTGTGAAGGGAGGTATCTCAGCTTGCAGCCCTGACATGGTATGGCTATCTCTGCCTGAGAGTCAGTGCTCTTGGCTCCTGTTCTGTAAGTATTCCTACTTGAGGCTTGCACTCAAGGCAACTACTCCTTCTTCATGGACATGGCAGAGTCTGAGGTTTAGGATTGCTGGTCCCTCAAGTTTAAAACAACTGTTGCTCATCTCTTGCTTTATTGTTTTCAAAGTCCTTACACATACTTATTCAATCCTATCTGTGCCCCTACTCTAAGCTCTAAGTCCCACACTTCCTCCACAGGCCATGATGCCCTTCAGGGACCAGCATCACTGCCTCCTGTCCAGCTTTGGAGTTCAGTGGACAGAGCCTAAATCTCTGGTTTCTAAGGAAACCTGGCAGACAGCTGGGTCTGCACAGGCTCTAGTTATGAACTGTGATCCCCACGAGGGCAGCTGGGTCAGCACAATCCTTATAGACTGTTCCTGGCCAGCTTGCCTTTCCTAACTGCTGGCCTCTGAAAGACAGTTCAGCCTTATCTGAGAGACAGACATGGAACAGAAAAGAGCCAGGGTGGGAGATGGCACCTCAGGGAGCGTCTCCTTAGTGTCCCCTCCAGATTCTCCTTGGCGTCCAGAGTGCTGAGGGCATGGGAGTGTCCGGCATTCTGCATGTGGGGAGAGAGCCGGGTATCCAGCCGCAGCTGGTCCAGGCGCTGGGAGACGGGGTCATGTTCAATCAATAGCTGAAGTGTCTGGCTCGTCTGGCTAACTGCATCTTCCACCTGTGGCCAAGAGCAGTATAAGGCTCTCACAAACTGCCCCATCCCAAGTCACCCATGAACAACACAGATGTTCTAGGCACAGTGTGGCCAGTGTTCAACTTGTTTAATGATGGCCTCTAGCTGCCAGTAGCTTCACAGTGCCCTTTGCCTGGCATCCTGTCAACTCTCCAATCTGTCAGGCCATCCTTGGTGCCCTAGAAACCTGCTAGGCTGACACCGGAGGTTGTCAGTGGTCACAGGCTCAAGGCTAAGACAAAGAGATAGGCTGGGGGTGGGAAAAGATAAAGGTCATACCCTGAATTCCCAAAGGATTTGTTTCATGTCCCACTCCCACAAGACAGACCAGACACACACTCTACCTCCTCCACTCGGAGTGTGCGAACGGGAATTCCATTGATCTCCAAGATGCGGTCCCCAGGATGGATGGCATTGCGGTTGTTGGGACTGATGTGCATCCGGTTGACCCTGGGCCAGACAAGAGTTGAGGCAGGGTGAAGGCATCCTAAAAATCTACTTGACCAATTTTGCTTGTGTAGGGGAAGGCTCACCAGGCCCCAGGTCCCAACTGGCCCATCAGACCCAGGCCACTCACACAGAAAGTCAACGCACATCCCGGGATACCCTATCTCAGTGAAGGCAACTGTCACTCACCTAGTGGCCTATGCCAGAGACTCGGATATCATCTTCCCTACCTGGAGTTCCCTTATCCCCTTCCCATCTCTAAGAATTCTGCCTAAACTTCATCACCAGAGTTACCAACATCTCTCTTTCTCCTGGATCACTGCAAAACTTCCTCAAAGGTCTCTACACCTCTGGGCTTTCCCTTCTCCCATCCAACCTCAACACCAGTGATCCATCTAAAATGCTTCCTGGTCATGTCACCTTGCTGCTTAAACCCCTTAGTGGATAGGCTGGATCTTCATATTACAGGCCCTTCATGCTTCACAGCCCTTTCTCTGGCTACTCCCAACCACCCAATCAACACCAGACATGACTAGAGACTCCCACCTTTGGAGAAATGTTTCTTCCTCTACCCCAAACACAATTTCCTCTCCTCTTCATCTAATGAGGCTTTAGAATAGACCTCACCTCCTCCTGATTTCCCCAAACGTAGTACCTCTCACTTCAAGGGTCCAGTACATGGTAGGTGCAAAATCAATATTTACAGGGTAAGAAGCCAAAGGTACATCATTACTGATATTAGACAGACACAGACTCTTTCCTAATCTGGTCTCTGGCCTCAATCAAGGATGGGGTCTTAACTTCTTTTGGGCCATGGACCCCATTTTGTCCTTCCTCCATTCATTCAATCAACAGAACAATAATCAATGAACTCCTACTATATGCCAGGTACTATTCCAGACCCTTGGTATGCAGTACCAAATAAGGCAAACCAAGTTCCTTCTGGAATTTACATTCTAACGGGGAGGACAGATTATAAACAGACATACATAAAATCAAGCCAGATAACTTCAAAGAGCAAATATGATCTGAAACCTGACACCTGAAAGATGAGCAATTCTAGTCTTAAGTATCTAGTAAGAAACAGCCTAGGCAAAGAGAACAGTAAGTGCCAAGGTCCAGGTATGGTTATAACATAGTGGGTTCTAGGAGAAAGATATGAGATGAGGATGATGGGAATTCTGCATAAGACTTCAGAATTCTGAGCCCTTGAGACTCATGTATGGACTCTGTTTGAGAACCCTTGCTTCAGGGTTCTCAAAATACTCACTCTTTTACTTGTACAGTGGTGGCGTAGTTGGAGCAGGCACTCTCCACGGACACAGAGAAGCCCCTCCTGCCCTCAGTGGTGGCTGGCATGGAGATGAGCGTGACAGAGTAGGGCAGCTGGTCCTGAACAGACTCTGTGGAGAGCCTCTCAAACATGGGAGCCAACACCACCTCATTGTGGCACTTCCCACTGGGGAGAGGACACAAAGGTGGCTGAGATCCCGGAGTCCCTCCCAGAAGCCCCCCAGCAACCACTGTACCATGTGGCTTCAAGCAATAGTACTCATAGTCTTACTATCACCCTGATTCTAGCTGGCTGCTCAAAATGAGGAATCTTGGTCCTCAGGGTACACTGGAATTAGGGATGGCAAGCTGGATCTGCAGCAAGTGGTATTCTGGGAAGAATACTAGCCTGAGGGTGAGATGGCCTAGGTTGTTTTTCCTCTGCCTTTGACCCACAGTGAGAACCTTACCCCATTCCCTTCTACTCCCTGGGCTCCAGGCTGACTTCTTTGACCAACAAACACAGTTGGACAGGGTAAGCTGGGTAAGCTCTAAGGGGCCTTTGGCTTTAATGATTTGGGATCCTCCTCAGAGAGCACCTTACTTGCCATTCTCCCTCTGGGAAGACTGCAGGGCAGAGTGAGGTTATTCTTATGGTAGGTAAGAACAGAGGGCAGAGAGATGTAAATCGTTCTGCTTATGGATTACAGAGTTGGTTAAGAGCATTGCTGTGATAGGAATCCAGTGCTCTGATCACCATCCCAATAGTCTTTCTGCCCAGCTCACCCTGCCACCTATCTCTTTCTTATGGCCGGTTTTGTGGGGGAGGACAGATACAGGGCCACCACCTTACCAGTAGAGGGTGGCATGCTGCACCAGAGCATATGCATCCCCATCTTCAATGATCACCTTGCAGCTCATACAGGCAAAGCATTCTGGATGGTACTTGAACTCCCCAGCCACCTGTGAGTGGGTGCACAGAGGGAGGAAGTGAGTTATCACTGTTGCTGGAATGAGGATAGAGTGTGAGAAACCTCCAATCAAGGTTTACAGACCCCAGTCAAAATCAATGAACTCCTACTGTATGCCTTTTACTCCCTGCCCTAGCACTTCAAAATGAAGTGTCAGATTGGTGCTTCCTGTTATTTCTAAGACTGCAAAAAACTGTTTTGGTCTCAGTCATGAGATCAAGTCCCCAGAAGTAATCACTCTTATTAAAAAGGCTCCTAGTTCCTCCAACACAGAGGGGTAGCAAGTCTGTAACTATGCTTAAAGTCCTTTGTAATCGCTCTCTGCCAGCCCATTCCAGTCTCCTTTTATAATTCTCTGAACACAACCTAGACATAGCCTCCTCTCAACCTGTAACAGTTCTCCTTTAAGGTACTTATCCCACTGTATTCTGTCTCCTCCTTGCCTGCCTCCCCTCCTACTCCCAACATTGGACTGTTAAGTCTTTGAGGGAAGAATCTGACCTGTCACTTAATAGGTGCAACGGATGCCTATTGGTTGAATAAATAAAAGGAGATGCCCTGGTTATTGGAAAGACCAAAAGATGAATGGCCATGGGGAAGTAGAAGCACTGTCAATGGACTCTGGTAACTAAGAGGGGCAGATGTAAGGGGACTTACTCACCATAACAGGCCCTGTCATTAGCAGGGAGCACCCATGGCAGAACTCCCCAAATTTCCCCCAGTAGTCCTTGTGGCAGTAGAGCTTCCCATCCTTCTCATAGTACCAGTTGGTGAGGGAATCCTGGCATTCTGAACACCTGAAAGGCAAGACAAGAACAGAAACTCTCCTGGATCCCAGGAACCAGGCCACATAGGCTGCAAGATGGATAGTCCTCTCTTTGATCTAAAGCCAGGAAGGGGAAAAGATACAGCTTCCCCAAAGGAAGACAGTTCAGAGTGAACAAGGCCCCAGAAGCCAGCTTTGTGTTGTCCGCCTCAGGGGGCAGACTAGTGTGTTTCCTAATCTCTTTGGGTCTTGGAGTCCCTGAGAATTTGATAAGAGCCAAGAAGCCTCCCCCAGAAAAACACATATGTAAGAAAAATGTGTATATAATTTAGGTGTGTGTGTGTGTGTGTCAAGGATTCCTCGAAATCTATTTATGGTCTCAGTCAAGAACCTCTGATCTAGACAGATTTTTTTTTTGGAGTTGGGATCTCAATCTATAACCCAGGCTAGAGTACAGTGGCACACTCATGGCCACCGCAGCCTCAACCTGCTGTGCTCAGGTGATCCTTCCGCCTCAGCCCTCCAAGCAGCTGGAACTACAGATACGTGCCACCATGCCTGGCTAATTTTTTGATTTATTGTAGAGACAAGGTCTTGCCAAGTTGCCGAAGCTGGTCTCGAATCCCTGGGCTCAGGCAATCCTCTCGCTTCTGCCTCCTAAATTGCTGAAATTATAGGCGTGAGCTACTGTGCCCAGCTAGACATTTTTTTTTTTTTTTGGAGTTGGAGTCTCACTCTGTTGCCCAGGCTGGAGTGCAGTGGCACATTCACGGTCACCCAAGCATCAACCTGCTGGGCTCCGGCAATCCTTCCACCTCAGTATTCTAAGCAGCCAGAACTACATGCATGCGCTATCATTCCCGGCTAATTTTTTATTTATTGTAGAGACAAGGTCTCGCCAAGTTGCCTGGCTGATCTCAAACTCGCAGTCTTAGGCAATCCGCTAGCCTCAGTCTCCCAAAGTGCTGGGATTACAGGCTGAGCCACCGAGCCTGGCCTAGACCGATATTTCAATGACAAAAAATACAATACAATACAATTAAAAAAGCTCAATCACCTCCACTCTTCAAAACTGACACATGGTTCTTGCCCCTCCCCTAAAAAAGTTAAGCATAAAGAAAAGCCGGCTAGGTGGCTCAGCCTGTAATCCCGCGCTTTGAGAGCCTGAGGTGAGTGAATTGCCTGAACCCGCGGGTTCGAGATCCACCCAGGCAACTTGGTGAGACCTCATCTCTACAATAACTCAAAAATTAGCCAGGCGTGGTAGCGCGCGCCTGTAGTTCCAGTTACTTGGAAGGATCTCCAGAGCCCAGCAGGTCGAGGCTGCGGTGGCCAGGAGCGGCTACTGCACTTCAGTCTGGGTGACAGAGTAAGACTCCAACTCAAAAAAAAAAGGAAAAAGAAAAAGAAAAAGAAACCAACCAGGCAAAACCAGAATGTGGGTCATTCTATAAGGTAACTGGTCTTGACTCTTCCAGAAAGTTAGTGTCATGGGAGGACGAAAAGACACAGAGATTTTTAAAAGCCTAGAAACAGAGAAACCAAATGATACCTCAATCTTGGATTCAATTTTGGATTAAAAAAGGAAACAGCCATGAGTGACATTTTTTAGAACAATTGAGGAAATTTAGATTTGGACTATATATTATATTATCTTGTGAAATTACTGTTAATTTTCTTAGATGTGATAATAATACTTCGATTATATAGAATTCTTGGAAAAAACACATTAAAACATTTAAGGGTAAAAGTCAAGATGTCTGCAACTGACTTTGGAACAGTCCAGCAAAAATACATAAAAGTATATAGAAATACAGATACAGACACACACACACACACACACACACACACACCCAGAAAGTGGCATAAAGTTAACAAATGATGAATATTGGTGACGGGTATGTGGATTTCTTTGAACTACTTTTTCAACTTTTCTACATATTTGAAAATTTTCAAAATAAAATGCTAGGGGAGAAACTCAAGACTCCATCAGCACTGCATAAGATGTAAATATTAGAGCTACAACTCCCTTCTTCCCCAGTCACCTGGCTGTGAAGCTCCACCTCTCAGTCAAGTCAGGTGTGTTCTCAGGCCCCATCTGCACAGGCGACCTCCTCCTTCCTTCTGAGCTTCCCAACACACAAAGCTAAGCACTCCCTAGCCTACTGAGCCCACGCCACCACTTTCCTTCTAGTTAACAGACTCCTTATTTTTGCTGTGAAAGCCTTGTACCACCCACACTGGCCACATCCTTACTTCTGAGGGGTTTGAAGCAAGGATTAAACTTTGTTTAGTTTGCATCGTGTCCCTACCACTTACTAGTTATGTCAGTTTGGGCAAGATACTTCACATCTCTGACCCAGTTTCTTCATCTATAAAATGAACTACTATGAAAATTAAATGAAATAGTATGTATTAAAAGTATAGATAGCCTCTAGAAAAGGCATAGTACAGTAGGAACTCAATAAATGTGAACTGCTATTAAAGATGATAATGATAGTGCAATGGCAGCTCACATTATTGGCCACTTACTGCCACTAGTTGGGTAGCTTCAGACAACTTTTCTTAGGAGCTTTCTGTCACTGACAAAAATCCAATAGCATTATACTACAAACAGCCAAGGTAAGGACTAAATAAGGTAATGTATGAGAAAGCCTACTGCAAGGTAAGTGCATTATAATAACTGGCTAGGCATAAAGGGTTGAAGAAGAGGAAGGCTAAACAAAACTTAACAATGCAGAGTGAGAGGCCACAATGAGTTCTACTATTTCTTAGAACTGTAGAAGAAGGGAGACAGGAATGAGGTGAAGTGGAAAGCAGTCAGGCTGGGGAGGTCTACTGAAATGGAACCCTGAGAATTCCTTTATCATCTTGGAGTGCTCAATTCCCTTTGGGCACTCAACAAATACTGATGGCTATTTCCATCCTATAGCTTTTCCTACTTGTTCCACAGAAGCTGGACTTCAGGGTCTTAAGAGCTGGGCATGGCGTGAAGAATACAAATGTGAAGTGTCTAGACCTGTGCAGTGAGGGCAGAGGTGGAGAGGAAGACACTGTTCTGGGCACATACTCAAACTCCTCTCAATGTAAGATGCATATTGGATGAGCACTTAATTGCAGGGACAGAGACCTGGGTTCAACAAGCCCCTTTCTCTCTAGGTTCAGTTTCTCCACCTGTGAAATGAAAGGACAGACTATATCTGAATCCCCTCACCTCTGTGTATATCTATGTTTTTCCCCAGAGGATCCAAGGTTCAAATCTCAGCACCACTATTTACCACCTATGTGATCTTGGCCCAGTCCCTATACTTCTCATTTGTGAAATGGCAATGCTGTCACCTACTTTTAGGGTAGCAGTGAGGGTTAAATATGGTTCTGAATGACTATGAGGTGCTCAGCAGAGGTAGAGGCGGCTTTTTTCTTGCTTCCCATTTTCTGACTTAAAAGCTTCTGGGTAACCATCTTTCTCCTTCACTAGACAGAAACAGAATCCTATTTACTCTTGGTAGGCTCAGCATCTAGCAAAAGACCTGGCAGAACAGGTTCTTAGCAAACATTTTCAAACTGAATATAGTAGAGTGGCAAGACTCAGTATGCCAGGTGGGAGCACAAGGTTTCCATGGCTCATGGTCACCAGGCCCTTTCTTTCTTCTGTCTGCAGTAGAGAAAAGCTGGTGTAGACATATTTGTACCCAAATGCAGGCCTGGGTTCTGTTACGCCCTTGCAATGGTATGTGCGCTGCAGGGCACGGGAGCACCAGAACACACCCTCCTTTCCACTGCCAATATCCTGCTTTTGTTGCTGCAAGTAGTTCTAGCAGAGGAAGCAGAGAGAGAAACGAGTGCAGGCACGCAGGAGACAGCCACACCAGCCTGCTGGGAAGAACACCTGGTTGAGAGCAACATCACCAATGCACATATCTGTGTCAAGGAATGCCTTTGAAGGGCACAGCCAGCTACGTGGCCAAAGTCACTGCCACAGGTGTTTTTGAAGAAAAAGATGAACAGCTGATAGGAGAGCTGGCTATGGGCTTTGCTTTGCCACAGAACACAAGTGGGTTCCGAGACCACTGAAGAAGTTGCTTTGGTGGACTTTAGAGTTCTAGCTTAGATATTAACAACATCTACTGTTACTTGAATATCAATCATATTCCAGGCCCTTAAGTGAGGTACCCTACTTACATTATCTCTAATTCTTTTTTTTTGGAGTTGGAGTCTTACTTTATCACCCAGGCTGGAGTGCAGGCGATCCTTCTGCCTCAGTCTTCCAAGTAGCTCTAACTACAGGTATGCACCACAACACCCAGCTAATTTTTTAATTTATTGTAGAGATGAGGTCTCGCCAAGTTGCCCAGGCTGGTCTCGAACCTGTGGGCTCAGGCAACTCTCTCACCTCGGCCTCCCAAAGTGCTGGAATTATAGGCATGAATCACCGTGCCCGGCCTTTTATCTCTAATTCTGACAATCCTGCAAGGCGGTAGAATTATCCCTGTTTTAGAGACTACAAGACTAAAAGCACAATTAAAAAGTCAAGTTGAGCCAGGCTTGGTGGCTCAGCCTGTAATCCTCCGCCTTTGGGGAGGCTGAGGTGAGTGGATTGCCTGAGCCCGCGGGTTCGAGACCTGCCTGGGCAGCGAGACCTCATCTCTACGATAAATTAAAAAATCAGCCAGGCGTGGTAGCGCATGCCTGTAATTCCGGTTACTTGGAAGGCTGAGGCGGAAGGATCACTGGAGCCCAGCAGGTTGAGGCTGCGGTGGCCGTGGGCGGCCACTGCACTCCAGTCTGGGCGACAGAGTGAGACTCCAACTCAAAAAAAAAAAAGTCAAGTCACTCTGCAAAGTTGCCCAATATGTAAGTGATGAAGCTGTAATGTGAACCTATGTGTGCTTGGCTACGAGGCCACCTCCACGGTACTATGTCACAGGAAGGACACAGCACATCAACAGCTGAGCCTCAGGTTCCTCATCTGTGAAAATAAGGAGCCCTGATAACTTGAGGCCCCTTGAGTGTTAATACTATGTAATGCTTCTCCTTTAGCCCAAGTATTGAATGTTAAATGGCACAATTAATTCTCCTTCATTTATTCCAATGTTCTGTTCCATAGCAGTCTCTGTCCTTTTAAGAAAAGAATCCAGCCGGGCTCGGTGGCTCAGCCTGTAATCCCGCGCCTTTGGGAGGCTGAGGTGAGTGGATTGCCTGAGCCCGCGGGTTCAGACCCGCCTGGGCAACTTGGCAAGACTTCATCTCTACAATAAATCAAAAA
>NW_007246372.1:1031139-1032326 GCF_000164805.1 Carlito syrichta | reverse complement strand
GCAGGTAGTGTGCGCCTGTAGTTCCAGCTACGTGGAAGGCTGAGGCGGAAGGATCGCTGGAGTCCAGCAGGTCGAGGCTGCGGTGGCCGGGAGCGGCCACTGCACTCCAGTCTAGGCGACAGAGTGAGACTCCAACTTGGAAAAAAAAAAAAAAGAAAAGAATCCAAAACATACTCTAAAATGTAAGGTGCTACTGACAAATGTCCCACCTCAGATTCTCAAAGGCCATGGCTACCATATGTTCTTCCCAAAACCGGAGCTTTTTGCCAGCTTTCAATTTTTGAAAGTATCAAGTGAAAGTCAAAATCTGCCCTGGCTGCAGGCAAAAGAGTGCCCAGTTGGAAGGTGGTAAAGCTTAGGTTTGAATCCAGGGTTGAGGAACCAGAGTGAATTGACCTGAAATTCTCAAGTTAGCAGAGATCACCCAGAGGCCCACATACACTGAGGCTGTGCCTAAGGACAACCTCCAACACTCCTTTTCTAAAACATTACAGAGGGCCTGAGCAGATGTAAAGTGAATGGAATGCTGGTGGTCAGTTCAGTGGATCAACTCAAATCCAAACTGAGACCTTTTGAGTCAGCAAGAATACATGTTTGTTTGTTTGTTTGTTTAAGATAATCACTGAGATTTCCACAAATAACTCTCTCAAGACTGGGCCCATATTCCTTTTCTGCCATTTACTATCTGTGCCACCTGAGGCCAGATACTTCATGACTCTGAGCCTCAGTTTCCTCATTTATACACTGGTGATAAAGTCTCATGGGGTTATGAGAATTAAATTATGTACAATTGCCTTGCACGATGCCTGGCTTACAGCAGGTCCCCCATAAGTGTTCGTGCCTTTCACATCTCAATTTGAGGACACCAAGGGAAAAAGGAGACAGAATCTTTTCCCTCCCATGCCCAGGCAATATAGACCAGAACCAAACAGATTTCTGCAAGTGAGAAGAAAGGTCCCAAAATGAATTATTTAGCTAATCAATGGTCTAAGCTGGGTGCAGTGTGCACTTATAGTCCCAGCTACTCAGGAAAAATGGGAGAATCACTTGAGTTCAGAAGTTTGAGTCCAGCCTGGGCAGCACAGCAAGACCCCATCTCTTAAAAAAATGAACAAAAGCCGGGCTCGGTGGCTCAGCCTGTAATCCCGCGCCTTTGGGAGGCTGAGGTGAGTGGATTGCCTGAGCCT
>NW_007246372.1:995813-1030913 GCF_000164805.1 Carlito syrichta | reverse complement strand
GGAAGGATCGCTGGAGCCCAGCAGGTCAAGGATGCGGTGGCCGGGAGCGGCCACTGCACTCCAGTCTGGGTGACAGAGTGAGACTCCAACTCAAAAAAACCAAAAAACAAACAAACAAAAAAAAGCCAAACAAAAAACTAAAAAAAAAGAGAAAAGAAAAAGTAATTAATTCTAATCAATTGCCAACAATTAGGAAATAGTTACTGTGCATCTAGGATGTGCAAGAACAAGCAGGCAAGGTACTGTGCTGAGAGAAGCCAAGAAAGATAAGATATAGGCTCAGCCCTCACTCACATGCAAATCCTTCAGACCAAATGGTTATAATCTTATGAGGTAAGGGAACCAAGCAGTCATTATTAGAGTGGATCTATGCACGTAAAAGAACAAGCCCTCCCATGTCCTGGTGAAGGTTTGGCTGGACGTTCATCCTTAACCTCCTTGAGTGAGCAGTCAGCTATAGAGAAGCGTCTTCTAGTCCCTTGCATCTGAGCTCTGACTGGGCTGAACAGGAGAATGGGAGGCTATCTCTGCCATAGTCTGAGGGAACTCCGAGAGCATCATGTTGGGGATGCCAGTTCTCCCCCAGAGCCCAGAAGGGCAGATACAATGGGGCCTAGAGACTGCGGTCCATCAAAGCCCAGTCTTTTACCACCAAAGATCTCTTTATTACTCCTATTTCCAGCAGATCCTATATACTGAAAGTCTGTCAATTAAGCTGCAATTATTAAGAAATATGTTGCTATTCTGTTTTTAGAAATTAATCAAATACATAATGAGCTTCTGATCAGCAAGAAATAAATGTTGCCAGAGTGCAGTGATTCATTTCCACCCAAAAGCCAGGAAGTCTGTAGTTTCAAGTGCATTCCTACTGCAGTTAAAGATAGGGTCTCCATTACTTGGAAAATAATGGAAAAGAGCTTGTATGTCTTTGAGGAGCCACATAAATTGCAGAGTTGGGAACTATTCACCTAATCCAAGTCCTTCATTTTTCAGATGAGGAGAAAAAGAATCCCAGAGGATCTAAGGTAGTTGCCAAAGGTTACTGTTAAGCCGGGCAGGGTTAAGAATAATTTTTCCCTTTAAACACTGATTGCTTTAGAATACAAAGATACTCTTGTTTTCTTCAAGAGATAATGTGCAAACCCAAGCTCATTAAATCAATGTTGGACATTAAGGGAAATTCTATAAAAAGAAAAATCCTTTAAAGGTATGAGACAAAAGTCACTGCCTAATTTACCTTTTTTATAAATTCCAGTTTGAGGTGTTTTCTTACTTGGAAGCATATCTGTAATTGCATCTCACCCCTCACGCTAGTAGTGTGGGCAGAAAAGGCCATGCAACCCACTGCTGAGTGTGACCTGTCAGGCCGGGGTGGACAGGGCCCCAAAATCATATTCTTCATTCCCTGTTCCCTCTTCCCTCCCTCACACAGTCACGCCTGATCATGTCCCTGTGGAATCTGACTCCATCACTTTCCTTGCAACCACAGCCCCGGAACTCAGAACTGGGTGGACTCTACTCCTCCAGAGGCCTGGGATCAAGGACTTCATTTAGTCTACAAAATCTAGTGAGGGTCCTGTTCAGGAGCCAAGAAAGTCCAGCTCCTACATTCTGCCAAGGAGGAAACTGAGGCCCAGAGAAGAGACAGGTACTTGGTCAGAGAGGAGCCCTTGAGGACACCATATCATAAAAGAGGGGCTAATGGTGGAAGCAGCTTTCTGACCAGGTAGAGAAGTGGTGACTGATTAGACTGATAGCCTGGGAGAGCAGAGAGGGTCTGGGTGGTCCTTCCCCGAGGGTCCTTCCCACAAGCCATCTATCTCTTCAGAAGTGGCTTTAGGAATGTGGCCTCTCATTTGGGGGAGGGGAGAGGGCCCATAGAAAGTCAGACAGTATCCCCTGACTCCAGCTGGGCAAACAGAGCTTTGGGGGTGGGGACAATGTTGTCAAGTTCCCCAGAAAGGCTGGAGCAGAGCAAGACAAAGGACAGCCAGACCTGGGTAGCATCAGTGGCCTGGTCCTCAAAGGCCCAAGTTGACAGTTCATTATGTGCACTAGCTCCAGCTCCTAAGAAGTTGTGCCCTGCACCCCCAAAGATCAAAAGAAGAACAGTATCTATCCCTGGCTCCTAAAGAAACAACCCTTCCCCCAAGCTACCTTTCCAGGATTAAGAATAAGAGTAATTAATGGGGATCTGAAATAGTGGCTACTTCAACAATTGATTATCTTGATTCCTCATGGTAAAACCTTCCACCTAAACTCAAGATCAATTCCCACTGGATCTTCAGAAAAGAATATTGGCCATGCTTTCCATATGTCAGGCAAACTATCCCCTTTTCTGCTCTATGCTGAGAAAGGAAGACAACCTGAGAATGACCTGGGGGAGCTGCAGCTCCCTGAAGAGATGAGAGAAACTCAGGAAGACAGAAAAAGTTGGCTAGGGAGACCCCTACATGTTAACTTTATTGAAACTGGTTACCTCATCTGTAAAATGGGGATACATAATCTCTTTAGGCTGTCGAGAGATTAAAGGATAAAGTGCCTGGTACAGTCAGCATCGAGGACCAGTTCCCGTCCCCCAGTCCCAGTCCAGATACTTCCTATCACTATACCAGGGTCCAGTAATTCAATGGAACTACATGGTACTCTGCTTTTTTGCCCAGGGCCCAGCCACCTGACTAGTATTCCAGCAGCAAGATCTGGGCATGGGGCTGGGGCCAGGCTGGGGAAGCCAGAAGGAAAAGTTGACCAGGACCACTGGTGAGGGGGAGGCAGCCTTTGGAACAGGCTGCTCCCAAAGAATGAAAACAAACCCCACCCTAGCCAGCAATGGCTCCATTCAGAAAGGACCCAGAGGGCCAGAAACCCCCTGGGGAGTTTCTATCATGGTGGGGGGGTGGCAGTGAGCAAAGAAAGGCAGGTCAGAGGCAGCATTTCCACATCTCCCTCTGAGAAGCCCCACAGAGAGAGGACCCTTGAGGTACTCAGGCCTGGGGATGGAGTGTGGAAGCTGGCCCAGCAGCTCTGAAACAAGCCAAAGTCAATTGCTCCAGTCTCAGAAACACCTGCCCAGGCCTTTCCCATACTTTCCCATGCTCACCTGGGAGCTCAAAAGCCCTTCAAAGCCAGAGGCAAATATGCTTGCCATTAAGAGAACAAACGTTTATGGGACACCTACTGTGTACCAGGCTACTCACAAGCAGGCCTTGCCATCTTTCAGTTTGGCAAAACCTGCCCGTCCTGCTTGTTGGGACAAATTCCTGGGCAGGCAACATGGCCTGCAGGTAAGACATGTGAGAGCTGGAAGAACAGCACCCTTTTTGTGCTCTCCCCCGGAAGCAGTAACATCAAGAGCAGGACAGGTCAGGGGCATCTTTTGGAGTCTCTTCCAGGTGCATCTGGAAGGAAGGAAAACCAAAATTCCCTAAGAACTTCCTTCTGGGCATATCCCTCACCTCACTATTTTCAGGACATGGTGGAGGGGACCTCACCAGGCCGGTTCTGCTATGGTATAACTTCTACTGGCTTCTGCCAATGTTAAGGGATAAATGAAATCTGAGAAGATTCAGGGAGGCCTCTGCCCTTCCCTCAGGACCAGGGGCTAGGAGAGGAGATGGAGAGGGGAACTCGAAGACCAACTCACCGAAAGGGGTCTCTGGAGGTGAAGTAAGCCGGGACTGACAAGTAACTCCCCATCTTCTTCCCACACCAGATAAACAGACTCAGCTGCAAACCCGTCTGGGAGTGCCTCAGGCAGGCTGCAGACGGCCACCATGACAGGCCCAGGGCTCCCGGCACCTCTGGCTGCGGGCAGTCTGCCCGCGCTCACCTCTCCCTCTGGAGCAGCTGGAGAAGCGTCAGGATTCCAGGCCACTTGCCCCCCAGCCAATTCCCACAGGGGATCATGGCTGGGACAGCTCCTCCCTAGTTCTTGGAAGCTCAGGCTGACTCCAGTAGAACAACCTCCCTGCGAAGGCTATATACACACAGGCATTCTTGGGCAGGGGCCGGTGACTAGCTAAGAAGCGCTGCTGTCAAGTTAGCCTTCTTCTTCAGTCCCACCCCTGAATGAGGGAGGGAGGGAGGAAGAGGAGGAGCTCCCATGGAACCGAGGTGTGTGGTTGGAGCAGCTGTTAGGAAACAGACCTTGCAGGCAAGGGGTGGAGCTAAGCTGAAGCGAGGCTGTAGGCAGGCGCTGCAGACAATAACTGGGACTGGTTAAGCATTCATCCCCAAGTTACAGGGAAGGAGAGAGGGCGAGTGCGCTGACCCCTAGGCAGAGAAAGTGCCTAAAGACTCTGCTTGAAGGTGAAGAAAAGCAGAAAATGCTAGGACAGAGTCATGACCCCAAAAGGGGAGGGGGTCTCTGGTAGGAGAGGAAGGTCCAGAGAGTCATCCTCAGCTCCAGGCTGGCATCTGCTCTGTCCTGGCGCTAGGGCCCCCATTAACCCCCTCCTTCTGTGTAGCCTGAAGATAGCCCCAAGAATCGGCCAATGGAAGCAGACTGCCACTTCCACTAAAGGGCGTGGCTGTTCTGCAGATGAGGAAACAAGGCCCAGAGCATAAGCTGACACCTGATGTGTCTGCATGTGGCAAATACTGTATGTACTCTCTTATTTCTCCAAGACAGGAATTATTCCCATTTTGTTAGCAAGGAAAGTGAGGTACAGAGAGATTTGGTAACTCACTCAAGGTCAAAAGGTAAGTCAGAGGCAGGGCTGGGTTTAAATGTAAGTCTACATGACTCCAGAGCTGGAGCTATCAGCTACCAGGCTTAATTCTGCCTCTTCAAGGATAAATATCTCTTTTAAAGCCCTCTCCAAGTAGTATGGAGTCCTGGTCACCCGTCTCCTCCCATTCATTCACTCATCCTTTATTCATTCCTGGCATACCATCTGTTGGCCTCTGTGGGCAGTGGCGCTTCTTCCACTGGGTCCAATGGTAACCATGCTTCCCAAACTGAAAAATGGGACATGATGAAGGAGAAGGCCTTGGGTGCCTATGGGAATGATGGACCTAGGTATCTGGAATGGGAGTCTACCTGAAGAGGCCCAGTTGTGAGGGTGACCAAAACAGAATCTACTATGGGGAAGTCCCATATCCCCCTGGCTGTGAAGGAAAAAGCAAGGCTGCTGGAGAAGACTGGGGAAATGCCCAGACATCACTATTGGATTTGGGGCAGTGACAACAGCTCTATCTCACCAGGCACATATTTCTTACCAAAAGTAAAGAGCCAGAAGTCACCCTGCAGTTGCTGTCTCTCACTGTGAACCATGGTGAGAGAGTCTGTGACAAAGGTGGTGGCTGGCTCATAAGGGAGCCTTTTCCAATTCCTCCAAGTGCCCACTGGACAACAATGAAGTGAAAAGAATGAATGGGTTTGCATACTGTTAATAAGCTACCATTTATTGAACCCTTAATATGTTTTAGGCCCTGTGTTAAGTGCTCAGCATCTATTACGTATCATATTTAAGTAGCCTATCATATTTAAGTAAATTTTGTTTATCATCTTCATTTAACAGATGAGTAAACAGGTGCTGAGGGGTTATGTCACTAGCCTGAATACAAACAGTTGGTAAGTGGTAAAGCTGGGTTTCAAGCTGTGTGTATAATTCTATAGCAGAGGTCAGGACACTTTTTCTGTAAAGGGGCAAATATCTTAGGCTTGGTAGGCCACATAGACTCTGTCATGGTTACTCAATTGTGCCATCATAGTGCAAAAACAGCCATATATAAAATATAAACAAAGATGTAACTGTGTTCCAACAAAACTTTATTTATGAACACTGATATTTGAATTTCATGTAATTTTCACAAGTCATGAAATATTATTTTGCTTTTTTTCCCTAACCATTAAAAAATGTAAAAATCACAGGCCATACACAACAGGCAGTGGGCCACAGATTGCTGGCTCCTGATTTAGGGCCACAGAGTTTAACTACTCTGTTTACTGCCTTTGATAGTGAAAATAGCTCTTGGCACCTATGTAGAACTCAGCCACATCTACCTACCACCACCACACAGACACTGCACTCCAGTCCCAGAGACAACTAGGGGAGAGCAAGCACTGGAAGGGAGCTCACTCTGTACTAAGCACTGCTCACAGCACCAAATGTATGAATCAATTTTAACCCATACTATAACATAGTGCTGTGATTTCCCTCTATTTACAGAGAAAGGAACTGAGGTACAGAGAGATTAAATCACTTGCCTGAGGTCACCCAGCTGTATAAGTGAGAAGCAAGGCTAGGATTTGAACCCAGACTAGACAATATAGACTATGCTCTACCAGGCTACACTGGAACTCAGCCTGGGCGCAGAGCCAGACTGTCTGGGTTTGAATACGACAATGTACTGCACGTAAGCCCTTGGCACAAAGTCTGGAACACATTAAGGGTTGATAAATGTTAGCTGTTAATATCATTAAGAGTATTGTTACAACTAGCTATGAGGCCTTTAGCAAGTCACTGCCTCTGTCTGGGCCTTGGTTAGGTCTCTAAATAGCTTCCAGCTTCAACATTTTTCAGCACTATGAAGTTGCAGAGGGCTCCCTGCTTCCCATGGGTCTCAAATTGAGTTTAAATCTCTTGAGCCAGCCCTGAAGGGATCACAGCCCTGGGGGCCACACAAGAGCCAAAGAGGAAGTGATGGAGAATGGAAGAGTAGGAATAACACGCAGGAAACCAAAAGGGCTGCCCAGCTGAAAAGCGTGCTATTTCTCACCAAAAATTTATCATGTTCCCTTGGAATTCTATCAGGCAAGAAGGGAGCCCCAAATTAAGTCTGGAGCTAGCAAATTATCTTCTAATTTCACCCTATGACTTCCATCTGATGAACACAATATGGATGGAAGAAAATGCAAGCCACAAAGCGACTGGGGCCAGGGAGCCCATGAGCATAACTCCTCTTGACATTTCACACAACTCTGCTGTTCCAGCGACGGCGGCACAGTGAGTCGGTGTCTAGGAATGTGAACAGGAGGCTGCAGGCGTTCTCTTCTCCCCCTCACTCCCCTTACAAAGGACACAGTGGATGGGTGGGTGGGGAACAAGTGAGGACTTCTCAATGCCATGAAAACTGCTTCCCTATGAAAGAGAGACAGCCGCTTCCCCATGCCCTGAGTTGAAGCGGAAGCCCCTCCCAGGTGGAATCCATTTGACCTCCATAAATACAGACTTCAGGAGGAACCTTTGAAGAACTGATCACCAGATGTGATAAGTTGCTGGCTGCTCAGACCCAAGTATGTGGTTCCTCAGAGTCAACTTCAAAGGGCCCAAACCACCCAGAACTGGGAGATGAAAAGTCACACTGGAAGATAAATGTTCCCCTCCTGCCCTTGGATACTGGGCCTGGATGGAAAGCTGCCCTTCTAGGTCTCCAGAGCAGTTGGCAGGGGATTCAGCAGTTACAGCTGCCAGCGGCAAATGCTGGGATCCTTGAACTGGCAGTTATGGATGGGACAAAATGGCAGAAGAGGTGTTAATTTCCTGCACATTTCACAAGTGGAAAGCTGGCAGGGAGCCTAACAAACTAACTCCTCAGAACCAGCTGAGACATGGGGCTTCAAGTCATAGGTAACAGGCTGGAAAACAATAGTCTTCAAAACCGACAGCCCAAAGTGACTGCTCTGGCAAAGAATGGTAAATGAATGAATCATGCCAACCTCTCCTCAGAAGGAGACTGGTCAAATCATCCAAAACCCAGGTAACCAGGGTTCCTGTGAGGCCCTCTATTGGCTCGGAGGACTCCAAGCAGGGAAGGGAGCCCTTGAGGATTCTGAAGCTTCTAAATCCTGCAAGGTAAGCATTACCACCCCCATCTACCGACTGTCTTTCCTTCTGCTCCTCCCCTCTTCCAAGTCACTTTGCACACTACAGCAGTAGATGCCTTACTGGAACCTCCCTCCCCAAACGGGGGTCCCAGCAATTCCACTGTTAGAAATTTTGCCTTAAGAGATGTGCAGACATATGTTCAAATAATACAGCACTGTTTAAACATATGAAAAGATTAGGAACAATCCATATGTCCATCAGTAGGGGTGGGATAAATACAACAAACATTCAAACAATAGAATACTTCACAAGTACTATAAAAATGAGGTAGATCCTAGGTATTGAAACAGAAATTGTACTGGATAAGATGTTAAGTGAAAAATCCAAGCTTCAGAGAGAGTATATGTTATAATCTCATTGTTTGAAAAGTCTATACATATAATCCATAGAGACCACCTGGAATACTCCTTCATATGGTTATTGCTTTCCCTTTTAGTGTAGTGAGACAAGAAGCAGGGATGAAACAGCACTCAGTTTCTACCATTTGGACACGTTAACATTTTCTAACTTTGAAGTAATAAGACAGACAATGACAAAAAGAAGTCCCATGATCTGGAGCAAACACCTCCTCACACTTTTTCTCTAGTGCTCTTGTTTAACAGCAAAGCCTGCCGGGTACACTGCACTCAGGACCCATGCTGTCACTTCAGTTTCCCTATCAGGGCTGCTGCTCAGGTCATCTCTTAACCCACTCCATTTCCTGACCAGGCCACACAAAGCTCTCCGAGCCCCCCAAACCTCTGCTCTCTTAGCTCCATCATCTCCAGCTGGCAGTTATGTTCTCCTCTTTTCCAGGCCAAGCTCCGAGTACTCATTCTCCTCTGGGAAGGGTTCCCTCAACATGTCCCCAAGCACGTCATACACAGCAAGGGCTCCCATATCGGTCTACCTTTAGATCAAACTATGTGAGGCTGGCACTGGGTACTCTCAGTGTTCAGCATAGGCCCTCTCCACATCAGGTGTCCACATATATTTAGTAAATAAATTTGATTCAGAACTCCCATTATGAGCAACAGCACTGGAACAGTGATGATAACTAGTGCTTATAAAGTTTGTTTACAAAGGGCTTTTACACTCATCTCGTTTAGTCCTTATAACAGCCTCTCAAAGAGAGGTTGTCAACACAGGCAAGACAGGGGAAACCCAAGAGTGCTGGATAATTTATCCCAATTTACAATGCTGGGAAGGGCAGGACTGAGATTAAAACCAAGGTTTGCTGAGTTCAAATCCCATGCCCTTTCCTCAACATGCACTCTAGCAAGGTATTCAAGAGCCTTGTCCCTACAATACATGGCCCCAAATTTCTGGGTATGGTAAGTTGTTGCATCTGATTTTTCTAGATTGCCTGCTCACATTTTTTTTTGTCAGGATATCACAGAGGTTTATCAAATGCTTTGTGGAAATCTAAGACAGTGTCTCATTACTAGTAACCCAGTAAAAACATGAAGTCAAGTTTAACCAGTAGCTACAAATTCACTACCACTGAATCCTAGTGATCAGCTCCTTTTCCAAGTGCTTACTGTCCACCTACTCCACTATTTGCCCAGAATTTTGTGAAGGAGTCAAATCAAAAGGATCATAAAGTTTACTTTATCCTGAATCTCTTTTTTCAAAACTGGGCTGGTTAGCCATCTCCATTTTTATTTCACTAATAGATTCCTATATAGTATATATAGTAGTCGTGGAATGAATAATTATTATACTTTGGGGTATTTCCTCCATTCTCCATAGTTTCCCCAAAGTTATTAACAGTGGTTCCGTTTGTGCCAATATATTTTTTTCTTTCCTTCTTCAGTATATTGGGAAATAATTTCCCTAGTCGAAAATCTAAACACATTTCATGGGTACACACATACATCTTGGACTTCCCATTCTCCATTTCAGTTTCAAGTTCATGAGGTGTAAAACGAAAGACTGGACTAAAACCCTAGGGTTCTATCCGGATGCCAAATTCTATTCTTTTCTCTTCCATGATATCTGATAAAGATGAATGCCAGGTATTGTCTTTTTCCTGGTGTTTAACATGACATCACATTTCAGAAGTAACAGACACTTAGCTCACTTTAGAAACACTGACTGAGCCGGGCTCGGTGGCTCAGCCTGTAATCCCACGCCTTTGGGAGGCTGAGGTGAGTGGATTGCCTGAGCCCGTGGGTTCGAGATCCGCCTGGGCAACTTGGCGAGACCTCATCTCCACAATAAATAAAAAATGAGCCGGGCATGGTAGTGCATGCCTGTAATTCTGGCTACTCGGAAGGCTGAGGGGAAGGATCGCCGGAGCCCAGTGGGTCGAGGCTGCGGTGGCCGGGAGTGGCCACTCTACTCCAGTCTGGGCGACGGAGTGAAACTCCACCTCAAAAAAAAAAAAAGAAACACTGACTGAGTTCCATGAGCCAGACACTGAGGTGGGCTTGCTCACATCCAAGGGGGATTACCTCCAAAACTGGAATTATCTCTTGAAGGGCAAGCCCCTTGTAGTACACTCAGAATTTGTTTCTCCAGATCAAACGGTCAACCTAAGATTTTATCTGGAAGTTTTGAGAAGGATGTATCACAATTTGTGGAAGAAATATCCCGATTTGTGGCAAACAGGTGACTGATTCTTCCACCAAAACAATATACCTGCCCATATCATGCTGAGTGTTCAGCAGTTTATGACCAAAAACAGCATGACCCGTATGCCCTACCCTCCCTATTCACTCAGTCTTGCCCTGTGCGACTTTTATTTGTTTCCCTGGATGAAAAAATCCTCAAAGGAAAACATTTTGCTGATGTGGAAGAGGTGAAACAAAAAATGGCAGAATTACTAAAAGGCATCAAAACTGACAAGTTCAAAAATGGTTTTGAGTATGGAAAAAGCACCTTGAGAGGTGTATTGCATTAAACCGGGAGTACTTTGAAGGTAACTGAAGTTTAAACATGTAAGAATACACAATTTTTTTTCCTTTTATTTTAAAGATGTGGGGTACAATTCAAGTTAGGTATACAAATGTTCATTATGCAGGTACCCTTGTTGATAAGGTGTGCCCCTCCCTCCCCTGGCAGTTTCCCTCAACTGTAAATCCCACCCCTCCTCCCCTGGAAGTTTCCCACTACTGCCAACCCCTTTCTTATAGTATTATGAAAATTGTTCAGCCGGGCTCGGTGGCTCAGCCTGTAACCCTCCGCCTTTGGGAGGCTGAGGTAAGTGGATTGCCTGAGCCCGCAGGTTCAAGACTCGCCTGGGCAGCGAGACCTCATCTCTACAATAAATCAAAAAATCAGCCAGGCGTGGTAGCGTATGCCTGTAATTCCGGCTACTCGGAAGGCTGAGGCGGAAGGATTGCCGGAGCCCAGCAGGTGAGGCTGCGGTGGCCGGGAGCGGCCACTGCACTCCAGTCTGGGTGACAGAGTGAGACTCCAACTCAAAAAAAAAAAAAAGAAAAGAAAATTGTTCAAGGTTCGCTTATGAGTGAGAACATGAGTATTCGGTTCTTTGTTTCTGTGATAGATCACTCAGTATGATAGACTCTAAATCTATCCAAGTTGCTGTGAAGTCCATATGTTTGTCCTTCCTTATGGCTGCATAATATTCCATTGTGTATATGTACCACATTTTTTTTATCCAGTCTAGCTTCGATGGGCAGCATGGTTGGTTCCTTGTTCTTGCTATTGTGAATAGAGATGCAACAAATATGAGTGTGCAGGTAGGTATCTTTTTTGTAGAATGATTTGAGTTCCTCTGGGTATATTTCCAATAAGGGTATTGCAAGGTCATACAGAATGTCAATTTCTAGTTCTTTCAGAATTCACCACACTCTCTTCCAAAGAGTTTTCACTAGTTTGCATTCCCACCAGCAGTGTAAAAGCATTTCTTTTTCTCCGTATCCTTGCCAGCATCTGTTGTTTGTTTTATTAATGATGGCCATTCTTACTGGGGTTAGGTGGTATCTCAATATGGTTTTGATTTGCATTTAGCTGATGATGAGTGAGGCTGAGCACTTTTCCATGTGCCCATATATTTTCTTTTGAGAAGTGTTTATTCATGTCTTTTGCCCACTTTTTAATGGGGCTGTTTTTTTCCTTTCAGCGTATTTGCTTCCCTTATAGAACCTATAAGGGAAGCAAATGCGCTGAAAGGCCTTTGTCAGATATATAGTAGGCAAACATTTTTTCCCATTCTGTGGGCTGTCTCCCCACTCTTTTGATGATTTCTTTTTTTTTTTTTTTGAGTTAGATTCTCACTCTGTTGCCCAGACTGGAGTACAGTGGCTGCTCCTGGCCACTGCAGCCTCGACCTGCTGGGCTCTGGCTATCCTTCCACCTCAGCCTTCCAAGTAGCTGGAACTACAGGTGCGCGCTACCACGCCCGGCTTATTTTTTGATTTATTGTAGAGATGAGGTCTCGCCAAGTTGCCCAGGCGGGTCTTGAACCCGCGGGCTCAGGCAATCCACTCACCTCAGCCTCCCAAAGCACGGGATTACAGGCTGAGCCACCGAGCCCGGCTTTTTGATGATTTCTTTTGCTTTGCAGAAGCTTGTCAGTTTGATGAGGTCCCACTTGTCTATCTTATCTCTTATGGTATGAGAACTTAGGGTTTTTATAATGAATTGGTTGCCTATTCCAATTTCTATAAAAGTCTCCTGCATTTTCTAAGATTCTTATAGTTTGAGGTTTTACGTTTAGGCCTTTTTGATCCATTTAGAGTTAATTTTGTGTATGGTGATAGGTAGGAGTCCTGGTTCAATCTTCTGCATGTGATCAGTCAGTTTTCCCAGCACCATTTACTGAATAGGTTTCTCCTTTCCCCAGTGGTTGTTGTTGAGGCTCTGTCAAAGATGAGTTGGTTGAGAAATTGAGGTTTTGCTTCCAGAATCTCTATCCTGTTCCATTGTCTATGTGCCTTTTCTTGTACCAATACCAGGCTGTTTTGATTATTGTAGCCTTATAGTAAAGTTTGAAGTCTGGAAGTGTGATACCTCCTGCTTTGTTTCTTTCGCTAAGGATTGTTTTGGCTATTTGTGGTCGTTTGTGTTTTCATATGAAGTTCTGTATTGTCATTTCCAGGTCTGAGAAGAATGATGTTGGTAATTTAATGGGTATTGCGTTGAATCTGTAGATTGCCTTTGGTAGGATGGACATCTTAACAACGTTGATTCTTCCTATCCATGAGCATAGAATATTTTTTCATTTGTTTGTGTCTTCTTGGATTTCTTTGAGCAGTGTTTTGTAGTTCTCATTGTAAAAGTCTTTCACTTCTCTGGTTAGGAAGATGCTGAGGTATTTCATTTTTTGAGTGGCTACTGTGAATGGGATTGTGCTTTTTATTTGGTTCTCTGCCTGCTTGTTGTTGGTGTATAAGAATGTAACTGTCTTTTGCACATTTAGTTTGTACCCCAAGACTCTGCCAAAGTCCTTTATCAGTGCAAGCAGGTTTTTGACAGATTCTCTTGGATTTTCGAGGTATAGGATCATATTGTCAGCAAAGAGAGATAACTTCCTCTTTTCCTATTTGGATAGCTTGATTTCCTTCTCTTGTCTAATTGCTCTAGCTAGGACTTCCAACACAATGTTGAACAAGAGGGGCGAGAGTGGGCAGCCTTGTCTTTTTTCAGTTTTCAGGAGAAATGTTGCCAGTTTCTGTCCATTTAGCAATATGCTAGCAGTGGGTTTATCATAGATGGCACTTACTATTTTGAGGTATATATGTTCCTTCTATATCTAGGTGTTTGAGGTTTTTTATCAAGAAGGGATGCTGGATTTTATCAAAAGTTTTTCTGCATCTAATGATATAATCATGTGGTTGAATACACAATTTTTTATAAATAAATTCTGGAGCCAGACACGGTGGCTCACACCCGTAATCTCAGCACTGTGGGAGGATTGCCTGAGTCCAGGGGTTCAAGACCAGCCTGAGGAATATGGCAAAACTTTGCTCTATAATAAATCAAAAAATCAGTCGGGCATGGTGGTGCATGCCTGTGGTTCCAGCTACTTGGAGGACTAAGGCAGAAGGATCACCTGAGCCTAGTAGATCGAAGCTGTGGTAGTCATGAGCATGCCACTGTACTCTAGCCTGGGCAATAGTCAGTCTCCTACTCAAAAATAAACAAATAAATAAATCTAGGGGTTTTTTGGATCTCCCCTTGTATGCTCTCAATTAATTTTCATAACCTTGTGAAGTCGGGTTGTCATCTGCTTTTTACATATGAAGAAACTAAAGTATGTGGAGAAGGTGGTTGATCAAGGTTGTTTAAAGACTAGGAATTGGCAGAGCTGGAATTTAACTCAAATCTTTGGACTCTAGGTCCAACACACTAAAGCTGCCTCAAATAACAATCTTATATTTGCTATTTGATATACAGCAGTATTTCCAAAAGTGTGACTGAAGGAATAGTAGCACTGGACTCTCCTGATCAGCTTGTTGAAAATGAAGATCCCCGGGCCCCACCCCAGGCATACATAATCAGAATCACTGAGATTAGAGTTAAGAATCTGCATTTTAAACAAGCCCCAGTGTTTCTGATCAATACTGAAGATTGAAAAGCCACTGCTTTACTCTTTCCTAAGTGCTTTTCCGCTTGATTTCATTTTACTTTCACACTAACTCTGAGAGGCTAGCAGATCACGTTATTCCCTTGTTACAAATGAGAAAATGCATAAATAAGTTGTTCATCTTCTTATTCTGAAAGCAGCTTAATAAATAAATGTTTGGTGTTTGACATTCTGTTAAGCTGTGGCTTACTGGCGACTTTCACCTTTCACCTTTCTTACTGATTTGTAACCCCATGGTAGCTGGCTTTCTCTTACCTCAGTGACATGACAGTGATGCCCAAGGCATAGTATAAAAAGTTGATTCTGGAAGATAGGGTCATTCCATGAAAAGACTGTCTCTGGAACTAAAACGAGTTTAAAACAAACATGAGGTATTACATTAGCCAACTTCAGAAATAGTTGGTGCTTCTGCAAGAGTCAGTGCTACTGATGGGAGTGAAATGGAGGAGAGCACCCTCTGATCTAATCATAATCTCTACAGGGCACTGTCAGGAAGGCATGACCAGAATATGACTGACACACAGAAGAAAAAAACCTTAATTCAAGTCTGGCATGAAGTGCTCAGGGTTTTTTTTAGTAATGGTGACAAGCATGGAGAAAGAAATTGTTAGCACCCCTCCAGCACTTCTCAGGGAAGCCAGTGCTTCAAGGGATGACATGCCTTCTGCAACTGAGAAGCAGCCTTGGGGGGAGGGGGGCGAGAAGCAAAATAAACACAGTGGGCTGCTGCAGTTGCAAAAGGTATGTCATCCGTTGAAGCACTGGTTTTGATAGCTTCAGACATTTATAGACTGAGGTCTGAGTCCATCCCCACCTCAAAAGAAAAGCTCTTGCAAACAGATGGTGATGGTGCATATTGGAAAATCTTTATTCAAGTGTCCAAAGAGTCATTTGACAAATATATCATCCACCCAACAAACACTCAGAGTGCCCACTAAATTCTAGGTATTCTGCTAAGCTCTGGGATACAAAGACAAACTAGATATGGCTCCACACTTAGAGAATTTCATACTCTAAAACTGATGCTAGATATGCAAACAAATGCTGACAGGGTTATAACTGAGGTAGTAGGAGAATAACAAAGAGGGAGAAAAAGTCTTCTCTGATTGGTGGGGAGCTCCTCCACAGAGGATGTAATGTTATCAGCTTGATTCTAACAGGCTGATCACCAGGCAGACAAGAGGCATTCTGGCCTGAAGGAATAACATGTGCAAATGCACTAAGGTATAAAAAAGCCTGGTATGCTCATATAACATTGAGCAGGTCCATAAGCTCCAGTGCAGGGCATGCATAGGCAGCAATTAGAGAGGAAGGTGGAATGGTGGGAAAGAGAAGGAGCAGAGCAGTAAAGACGAGGTCTGCTACGCTAAAGAGTTGCCCACAGGCAGTGAAGAGTTATCAGAAGTATTTAAGTAGCCGGCTAGGTGGCTCAGCCTGTAATCCTGCGCCTTTGGGAGGCTGAGGTGAGTGGATTGCCTGAGCCTGTGGGTTCGAGACCCGCCTGGGCAGCGAGACCTCATCTCTACAATAAATCAAAAAATCAGCCAGGCGTGGTAGCGCATGTCTGTAATTCCGGCTACTTGGAAGGCTGAGGCGGAAGGATCACCGGAGCCCAGCAGGTCGAGGCTGCGGTGGTCGGGAGCGGCCACTGCACTCCAGTCTGGGCGACAGAGTGAGACTCCAACTCAAAAAAATAAAATTAAATTAAAAAAAAAAAAGGAAGTATTTAAGCAAGAGAGGTTCCCAATAAATATAACATAATGCCTGAAACAGCAAAGAGAATGCTGGTCTTTAGCTGCCAGTTTAGCTCCTTTGAACGGGTATTTATGCCTCCAGTTTATGGTAAGCTGTATATATGTTCCTGTGAAGTTTGCTGGGCAACTAGCATTCACTAACAGCAGACTATGCCTTTGTCCTGGGGTCACATCTCTACTGACTTGGTCATTTTAACAGCTGAGATTTATCTGTATGGGCTGTAAACATGTAAGAATGGGATTTCAAGCCCCCATAATCATCCACTGTTGCTCTGTGACACAATATTAGAAAGAAAAAAAATTTTTGAGTCGGGATAGCACTGTGTTGCCCAGGGCGGAGTGCAGTGGCATAATCATGGCTCACTACAGCCTCCAACTTCTGGGCTCAGGTGATTCTTCCACTTCACCCTCCTGGACTCCAGGCACATACCACCATGCTGGCTAATATTTTTACTTTTTATAGAGACAGGATCTCACTATGTTGCCCAGGCTGGTCTCAAATGCCTGGGCTTAACCAATTCTCCTGCCCTGGCCTCCCAAAGTGTTGGGATTATAGGTGTGAGCCACCATGGCTGGCAGAAAATTCAATGTCTAGGTGGGGCTCAGTGGCTCAGCCTGTAATCCTGCGCTTTAGGAGGCCGAGGTGAGTGAATTGCCTGAGCCTGCAGGTTTGAGACCTGCCTGGGCAACTTGGCAAGACCTCATCTCTACAATAAATGAAAAAATTAGCCGGGCGTGATAGTGCACACCTGTAGTTCCAGCTACTTGGAAGGCTGAGGCAGAAGGATTGCTGGAGCCCAGCAGGTCAAGGCTGCAGTGGCCAGGAGCATGCCACTGCACTCCAGTCTGGGCAACAGAGTGAGACTCCAACTCCAAAAAAAAAAAAGAAAATTCAATGTCTAACCTTCAGTGTCAAATACTGCATTCACATGGACACCCTTCTCCTGGCTGCAACAGAAAAAAAAAATGCTTGGACACCTCAACAAATCTCTAGGTAATGTCAAAAGAAGAGCCCTTGCCTGGTAGAGACCTAAAAATGTGCCCTAGTTAATAACAAAATTGCTGTGTGAGCTTACGCAAGTCATTATACCTTTCTGGGTTTTAATTTCTTCCTACATAAAAAGAAAGAGTTAGGTGAGCAAAAAATCCCATACTCAGTAGGTCAATACTGAAAGAAGCAACAAGGAAGGGGGTGTGGTCAGAAAAAGGGTTGGCTGGCTGACCGCCCAGAGAACTCTCCAAGGCTAGTGTCATCTTGGTGAATGGCCCTAATCTGGGCCTGGTTTTTGGCCTTCTAGGTCTAGAAACAGGACTTTTTTGTGATGGTTCTAGCCATTTGTCAACCCCATTGCCCATTTATGAACTGACAAGTGAAATCAGAACACTCATATTCCCTCATATACAAATACTACTTCCAGATTCTTCCTGTTACTAAGAATTCTGAGAAGCTGAATTTGGCATCAGAAAGCTGCTCTGTGAACATGAACTTAAAATAAAGGGAAATGAGCAGTCATGGAGAGAAATTTCATCCTGACAGTGGTGAGTCAACCAAACTAGCCCTGCATGCCACAAAAAGCCCTCTTTTGGTGACCAAATCTAGATTCAGTATCTTTATCTGGACACACTACTAGTTTTGCTTCACTAACATTTTACTTTCTGTTTCACTGCTGGCCACTTATTATTTATTATACTGGTTTTCAAACTACATTTTAATTGAAAAAATATTAATACTTTAGATATGTGGAACAATCACCAATCCACATAAAATTCAGCCCTAGGAGACATTTGCCTCTCCAGTAGCTAATAACAAACAGCTAACATTCGTATGTACTATGTGAGGCCCTGTTCCCAGTGCTATACAGAACTCCACTCACACTAACAGTGGAGGGTAGGCAGTAAGGGAAGTAGGTAGTAAGTTAGTATCTCCATTTTCTAGATAAAGAAATGAAGCAAAAGAAAGGGCAAGTAACTTGCTCAAAGTATAAATGGCAGAACCAGGATCTGAACCCAAGTAATCTGGTTCTAGAGTAGTGTTCTTAACTACCACACAATACTACTCTCATTACATGTAGATCTAATTAGTTTAATTCACAGAGGACAAACTTCACTTTCAAGTTCTTGGAGAATTGCCAACCTATCCACCCCCTTTCCCACCATAAATCACCTAGAAGTAAAAAATACTATGTAAGTAATCCTTTTTTTTCTCCCACTCTATAACTTACTAGGCATCTTTAGCTAACACTATCCTTCAAATATAAAATTAAAGGCTGGGCTCAGTGGCTCAGCCTGTAATCCCACGCTTTGGGAGGCTGAGGTGAGTGGATTGCCTGAGCCCACGGGTTCGAGACCCACCTAGGCAACTTAGCGAGACCTCATCTCTACAATACATAAAAAACTAGCCAGGCGTGGTAGCGTGCACCTGTAATTCTGGCTACTCGGAAGGCTGAGGCGGAAGGATCGCCGGAGCCCAGCGGGTTACAGCTGTGGTAGCCGGGAGTGGCCACTGCACTCCAGTCTGGGCGACGGAGTGAGACTCCAACTCAAAAAATAAATAAATAAATTAATTAATTAATTAATTTAATTTAAAAAACAACAACATGATTGGAATTGAAATTTTCAGATTTCAGGGTAATTCATAATTAGTTTGGGCTTGGGTAGATGTACTCATTTTTCCTTTACTACCTCTCTCTGCAGAGGTACTAGGTATGCAGATACTCGGGGTTTGTTCCTGATGGCCTGTACCTATAGAGAAGTACAGCCCAAGGCCTACTTCTGGAGAGGACTCTTGCGTCAACCCCTGTCTTCTTCTCACTGTGGGATGGCCCTTCTCAGGCCAAAGATAAAACTTTAACTTCTTACCTTGACACTTGCAAGAAATTTTCCAAAACAATCCTATGTCCGGAATGGATTCCTTCTTGCCATTTACAGTAACCGCAGCCATGATAGCTGCAAAGGGAAGGATGTGGGGAAGGGGAAGGGCAGGGAAAGGCCTCACTTACATCATATCTCTTGGCCACCTCTGGCAATTCATTCAACAAATATCCTTCCTATGCCAACAATTTGCTCAGTGGTGACACAATAAGAGGCAAAAAGTCTGATGGTCTGTGTCCAAAGTGCACTATTACAAGTCTCAAGATATCATTAAGAAGATGATCACATGAATAAACGTAAGATTAAAACTATAAGCTTTGCCGGGCACAGTGGCTCATGCCTATAATCCCAGCACTTTGGGATGCTGAGATGAGAGGATTGCCTGAGCTCACAGATTTGAGACCAGCCTGGGCAACTTGGCGAGACCTCATCTCTACAATAAGTCAAAAAAAGTAGCTGGGCATGGTGACTCATGCCTGTAGTTCCATCTGCTTGGAAGGATCATCTGAGCCAAGCAGGTTGAGGCTGCGGTGGCTGTGAGCATGCCACTGTACTCCAGCCTGGGCAAGAGAGTGAGACTTCAACTCAAAAACAAACAAACAAACAACAACAACAAAACTACAAAAAATTCAAAGGAAAGGTCTATAAACACAAAACAGGGGCCAGCCTTACTTTTCAGGGTGAGGAATCACTACTTTATTTCCCTGAGCCATCCAGATAAAGATCTGAATGATGAACAGGAGTTGATTAGGCAAAAAAAGAGCGTGAGGGGGCATTCCAGGCAGAGGGAACAGCATGAACAAAGCCCTTGTCAGAACCAGGCCCTGTGAAAAAGAGCAGTGAGATTGACGTACAGAAAGCAGGATGTTGTAGAGACATGGGGAAAGGAGAGACTATTTGGGCTCCACTTTAGGCCATGTTAAGGAGCTTGGCCTTGACCTAAGAACCACTGGAAAGGTGGAAGTATATAAGGAAGGAGAGACAACAGCCAGTGACATAGTCAGATTTTTTTTTTTTTCAAATCATGCCCTCCAATTGCTCTGTAGAAAATGGACTGTAGGAGACTGGGGAGACAGAGGCTATTGTAGGCATCCAGGTGAGAGATGATGATGATAGCTTGGAACAGGGTGGTGGTGGGAGAAATGGAAATAAGTGAACTCATGAAAAATATAATCCAGAGGTAAAACTGATAGACTTGGATATGGAGGATAAGAGAGAAGTGGTATTAAGGACTCCCAGGTTTCTGGTTTAGGCAGTGGGTGAATGGTGGTACCTCTCAATGAGATATAGGTTACAGTTGAAGAGGAGACAGGGAAGATTGAAAGTCCAGCTGAGTCTGAGGTGCCTGGAAGACATCTGTAGTAGAATATATCGGTCTAGAGCTCAGTGGAAAGGTTTAGGTTGGAGACATTGATTTTGGGGTCATTAGTGTGTAGAGGTCAATGAAAGCCATGTGGGTGTGTAAGACTGTCTAGGGAGAAAACAGCACCTCTTGAGGAATGGCACTATCTCAGAGTTAGACAGCGGAGGATAAGCAAACTGGAATTACCAGAGAGGTGAGGGAAAACCAGAAGAGTGCGGAATGTCATGGAAGGCAAGGGAAAAGAGTTATTCAAGAGTAACAGACACATAGCTGGGTTCGGTGGCTCACCTGTAATCCCGCATTTTGGGAGGCTGAGGTGAGTGGATTGCCTGAGCCCACGGGTTCGAGACCCGCCTGGGCAATTTGGCGAGACCTCATCTCTATAATAAATTAAAAAATCAGCCGGGCATGGTAGTGCGTGCCTGTAATTCTGGCTACTCGTAAGGCTGAGGCGGAAGGATCACCGCAGCCCAGTGGATCGAGGCTGCAGTGGCTGGGAGTGGCCACTGCACTCCAGTCTGGGTGACAGTGAGACTTCAACTTAAAAAAAAAAAAAAAAAGCCGGGCTCGGTGGCTCAGCCTGTAATCCTGTGCCTTTGGGAGGCTGAGGTGAGTGGATTGCCTGAGCCCGCGGGTTTGAGACCCGCCTGGGCAGGCGAAACCTCATCTCTACAATAAATCAAATAGGCGGAAGGATCGCCGGAGCCCAGCAGGTCAAGGCTGCGGTGGCCGGGAGCGGCCACTTCACTCCAGTCTGGGTGACAGAGTGAGACTCCAACTCCAAAAAAAAAAGACTAACAGACACTAATAATAAATAAATAATAAATAAATAAATGCTAACTAATAATAAATAAATGCTAACATATATTAAGTCCTAACCATGGTCAGGCTCTGTACTAATGACTTTGAATATATTGTTGAATTCAACATGTATAACAACTTTTTGAAATGAGAACTATTTCATAAATGAGGAAACTGTGGCAAAGAGATGTTAAGCAGCTGACTCAAGGTCAGGTGGCTGGTAAATGAGCTGGCATGTAAGCCCAAGCAGCCTGACTCCAAACTTTTGATTCACTCTTTTCTACTACTATCTCTAGTGCAGTTTGGGAGGTCTTACAAGATGAAGACTAGAGAGTGGCCAGTGGACGAACTGATGAGGCTATCCTCTGGAACATTATTAAAGGAATGTTGTTTCATAGGAGAGACAGAAGGGAAGCCAGACTGGAGCCCGTTGTCAGAAATGCTCCACGTTATGGCCTGTTTCCAGCTGTCTGAGGGAGTCAGTTAAGAGACCAGGCCAGTACGTCAACTCTGTATCCTCAATACTACCTAACTCACTGCCTTTAATATACTTTAATATATGCTTGAAATTGTATGTACATAGTTCATATAAAGTAGACAATGCTGGCCAGGCATAATGGTTCATACCTATCATCCGAGCACTTTGTAAAGCTGAGAGGGAAGGATCTGGGTATGGTGGCATGTGCTTGTAGTCTCAGCTACTCAGAAAGTTGAGGTGGGAGGATTGCCTGAGCCCCAGAAGGTTGAGGGTAAGCTATGATTGTAATACCACACTCCAGTCTGGGCAACACAGCGAGACACCCATCTCTATAAAAAGAAAAAAAAAGCCAGGTATGGTGGCATATACCAGTAGTCCTAACTACTTTGGAGGTTGAGGTGGGAGTATTGCCTGGTCTTTGACTATGCCACTGCACCCCAGTCTGGGTGACAGAGCAAGACCATCTCAAAAAAAAAAAAAAAAAAAAGACAGTACTGCCATATGCTGCTGTTAATTCTTCACATTAAATCATTTTAATGCTTTCAGAATCCTTTCTTACCTATTGCCTCACTGATCCTTACAACTGCTCCATTAGGTGGATTACTTTTACATTTAACAGATAAGAAACCAAGACTCACAGAGGCTAAGAAACCTGCCCACAGTTACACAGCTAGCATGGTTCAGCTAAGACCCAAATCAGGTTTTCTATCTCTAAACTACTGTTCTTTACTGGGAATCCCAATGGAAGGAGGACCTTCTTGGGAGCCAGGGAAACCTGAGTGCAAATGTGTCAGCTGTGTGACCCTAGACAAGTTACTCTACCTTTCTGGGCCTTTTGTTTTTGTATAAAACGGGAGTTGCAGGGTTATAGTGAGAACTGAATCAGATAATCTAAGTGAAACTCTTAATACAATGCTTAAGAAGTATTAGTTGTCCATCCTTGGCCCTACCCTCTTCATTTCTCTACCTCTGCCCCCTATAGAAGCTGTGGGGCTTCTGTGGGGTTTTAGTTCTCTCAAAGAAAAAAACAGGTGTGAGGCACACTGAAGGTCACATGCTGCTGCTGCATCCTAGAAATCCCACTCTGTGTTCAAGCTGGAGTCTCTCATGGGGACAGAGGAAGGCCCAGGTGTCTGTTCTTCCTTCCTCTATCATGCAAGTCCCAGCCCTCTAACAGCCAGTCTTAATGACCTACGGCCAGTCGGCTGTTTCCTTAGAGATAAACTAGACAGATGAGCAAACACCTCCTGACCAGAGTCAAAGGCTTGGGCCAATAAATGTTGCAGCAACATAACAGTACAACAGCAGATGGCAGAATTGCTCCACTGACTCCCACAGCAGAAGTCCAAGACCTAGAATAAAGTTAACAGCACTTTTGTTGACACTTTAGAGTCCACAAAACCTTGAACCAATACCTTCCAATGTTATCTGACACCACTAGTGTCAGGCAGGTGAGGGTTTTTATCCCCATACTATTTATAGAAGAGGAAACTGAGTCTCAGTGAGGTTAAATGACATACCCATATTCGGGAGTGCCAAGAGACTCTTGTAGGCAAGGAGTCAGAATGCCTGGATTCAATATAATGCCTATGCTACTTAGTAGCTCTGTAACTTTAAGCAAGAAACCTCCATTTCCCTATTTTTAAAGTAGGTAGACCCAGCACAACATTTATTGAGTCACTGTAAGGATTAAAAAGGATAACGCATGTGAAAAGCTTAGAACAATGTCTGGTATGGGGCACTCAATAAATGGTAACTATCACTTTAATTATGACTCTACCATGCTTGTTTAGATAATAGTGAGGGTGAGAAAATGAATGTGGCATTCAGCATCACAGAAAGTACTCTGTTGTCAGTCAGTACATTATTACAACACAGTTTCTGGTTGCCACGTGTGTCATTTCTTCATCGCCCTTCCTGGAGTCACAAATTTTGCAGAAATTAACTGTCACCTGATTAAGTGACCCGTCTTCTATCTGTATTAGCTCTTTTCCAGAGTGTAGGCATTACCAATCACTTCTAAAAAAAGAAAGTTTCAATAGTCTGAATTTGCAATTCTGAGAAAGGAGGCCCTGAGAGTTCCCAGGAGCCTTTAGAGTCGTGGATTTTCCCCCTGATAATGTTGTTAAGAACAGGTGAAGCAACAGAGACCCAGTTTGAGGCCATAAAGATTAACAAGGGTAGCTTTTATCTCCTCCTGGGTCAAACACCTCTGATAAAAGTGAGGGGACAATCATCAGAAAAGTTGTCAAGGTTCTTTGGCTTGTCAACATACCAAGAAGCCAGGTCACTATTCATAGCTCCACACTTTAACCTCAGCTACAAGTGACATGCACTCTGGCTGCTTTCCTGACTCCCCGAAGGACAGGGAGCCAGTTCCAGACAGCTTCAGAAAGAACTGGTTCAAATCTAGAATCAATGGCACTACTTAAGGAAAGGGAAGACCTAAGGTACTCAGAGTTTAAAAAGGGCTGGTCTGAATGCAGTGGTGTTTACAACTAATTGATCACAACCAGTTACAGATTTCTTTGTTCCTTCTTCATTCCTACTGCTTCACTTGACTAGCCTTTAAAAAAGGCCTGTTGTGTTGGGACGGCTGGAAAGAAGCAGCAGAAGCGTTGGTCAGCCATGTGTCCAGATTAGAAGGTTCTTGGCCAGGTGCCTAACTGGCCACTAGCAATTACAGATGAAGCTACTTTCAGGTTTGTCAGCTGGCCTCCACTGCACAATTCCAGGTTCCAGCTTCAAGTGGCTTCCTATTGTCCGAGCACCTGAGAATCTGGTGGAAGCCTAACAGTGGCAGGATAATGTATGTGGCTGCAGACAGGGGGATGGGGTAGTGTAAGGAGGAGGTGAGGGGAGAAGTTTGGGCTGGACCTCAGGAATTTCTCCATTTAATATCCAGCCCCACCCTGTGACTAGGAAAACAAAGGTGTTGGGAAAAGGGAGAAGAAAAGTCATTTCCTTTATTGTAACTGTAGCCCTGCTAGGTAAGAGTAAGGCTGGAAAGGGGCCATGAAGAATGAATTTCTAGGCCTGCACCTAGAAACTCTAAATTCATCAGAAAATCACTGGCAAAGTGAAGTGAGATCTTAAACGACTATCCAGGCTGATGCCCCATGCTCCTCATAACTCAGGTTACCTCTGGGGTCAGACACATACAGTCCTGCCCAGCCCTGAAGATCTTTCTCCAATTTGGGCAAAAATTAAATTGGATCCAAAAGACAGCGACTTTCCCCAGGGAAATTACCAGGCTCCACCTGAGGGTGCCATGTCATCTAGTTTGAACTTACCAGGGGAAAGCTCAGGAGACAGGAGACGTGCTCTTTCAATAGAGCTAGATTAGAGAGTCTCCATCTTTGAGGTGAGGTTGCAATAGGAGACTGAACCTAGATGCTCTACTATCTCCCACAAGAATGATCTTTGGATGACTTGTGACAAGGGGGTTCAAAGTTACCCTTAATCTTTGTGGCTCCACATCAGATGACCAATGAATATATAATAAAAGAAATATAAACATGTAGGTGTATATAGACAGACAATCACAACATAATATAAAGTGACAGTTACTGATTATTAAGGGTTTTCTATGTGTCAGGTACTATGCTAATAACTTATATAGATTATCACATTCAATCTTCTCTAACAGCCATGTGGGATAAGTAATAGTCTTTTCCCCATTTTACAGATTAGGTGCCTGAAGCTGAGGGAAATCACTTAAGGCCATTTAATAAATTGCAAAGCCAGGATTTAAAACTACAGTCTCATTCCATTCTCTTTTTTTTTTCTTTTTTTTTGAGTTGGAGTCTCTCACTCTGTCGCCCAGACTGGAGTGCAGTGGCCGCTCCCAGCCACCGCAGCCTCGACCTGCTGGGCTCCGGCAATTCTTCCACCTCAGCCTTCCAAGTAGCCGGAAATACAGGCACGTGCTACCACGCCCGGCTGATTTTTTGATTTATTGTAGAGATGAGGTCTCGTTGCCCAGGCGGGTCTCGAACCCGTGGGCTCAGGCAATCCTCTCACCTCAGCCTCCCAAAGGCGCAGGATTACAGGCTGAGCCACCGAGCCCGGCTCATAGCCCATACTCTTATCCACCATGCTAACATGTCTTACTCCCTCTTTATGTATATATATTTGTGTATATATGTTTTTCTTTCTCTCTCTGTCTTTCTCTGTCACACACACAGAGCTCTCTAACAAGCTAGCATCTGATCAGACCTACAAATGACCCAAGACTTCAGTTCTAATATCAGCTTTGTCATCCATAGCTTGGCTGAGCAACCCTGAGCAAGTCCTTGTGGTTTCAATCCTCTCATCTGTAATGTGAAGGGGTTATGCCACTAAGTAGGTGGTCTCTTCTAGTTCTGAAGTTCTTTAGCTCTAGAAGAATCCAGAAATTCCAAAAATTAACTTGCTCTACCCTGCCCTGCTTATTTTGGATAGCAAATATTCATACAAATAGGAAAACAGCAGGAACAAAATATGACCATATGGGTTAGATGCCAAGGCAAAACCCAGTCTGTAAACTCTAAGGGGTCTGATGCTTCTGAGCTCAGTTGTAAAATGAAAGGACTAGCCAAAGGTCCCTTACAGTTCTGACATTCTCTTCTTCTATCAAACTAAATGGAACATAAAAGGTAGAACCAAATTCCCTGGGAATTAAGGGAGGACAAACCAAGGCAGTAAGATCCATAGAGAAGAGGAGAGCTCTGAGTTAAGAGCTGAAAGGGCAGGAAAATGTTGGTTCCTCTCCAACTCTTACAGAGGCCAAATATCTCCAGTCCTACCCCCCATGTAGTTCCCAGTGGGGAGAGACAAGCCCTTAAAGGTCAACTGAATTACTTGGTATCAGCACAGGGGATGCTTTGCAACAAGAACTGTGTGTAGAAACTGGAATCTACAGTCTATCTCATTCTTAGAACATGAGCACAACCCCATCATTCAGACCTTGGGGCCACACAAGTCTATCCAGCATCTGAAGTGGACAGTTCCTCATTCCACTGATATGGAATGACCATGTGCTAGGCATTATTTTATGCTGCAGGGAATACAACGACAAGCTCCCACGCTTGAGAATTCCAATCTGATTCAGGGAAGGAATAACCATTCAGAGGGTGCCTACCATGTACTGGGTGCTTTGCACATATTATTTCATCCAATCTCAACAAATCTATGACATAAATTTTTTTTTATTTTTGAGTTGGAGTCTCACTCTGTCGCCCAGACTGGAGTGCAGTGGCCGCTCCCAGCCACCGCAGCCTCAACCTGCTGGGCTCCGGCGATCCTTCCGCCTCAGCCTTCCACATAGCTGGAACTACAGGCGCGCGCGCTACCATGCCTGGCTAATTTTTTGATTTATTGTAGAGATGAGGTCTCGCCTTCCCAAGTGGGTCTCGAACCCACGGGCTCAGGCAATCCACTCACCTCAGTCTCCCAGAGGCGCGGGATTACAGGCTGAGCCACCAAACCCGGCTGACATAAATTATTAACATCCTGTTTTCCAAATGAAGAAACCAAGCCTCAGATAGCAGGCACAAATCTGACCTTAAAATCTGTATAATATTCAAGAAACCAAGCTGTTTCCAAAAATAATAGGTGAATTATGATAAAGTTAACTAAAATAAAAAGTAGGAACCTAGAAAGGCACCCTAGGCTCTGCCAACCACACTAAAAACAACCCTTGAGGCACTGGTATAATCAGTAGTGCAGCCATGAGTCATTCTTTTTGGGCCTCAGTTTCCTCACCCATAGGTGAGGGTGCTGGGAGAAACCCTGGAAAAGGCTTCTCCCATCCCCCTACCCTGCCTCCAACTGCACTTGGTCCATTTGTGGCTCTTCCAATTTAACCTGGCTTCAGGGGACCATACTTGAAGTTTGGTCATAAGCTCTTCTTAGGCACATTCTTCTCCCTACTCTCCGACTCCCACACTGAGATTGAAATTCTTGAGTAAGAAGTTTGTTTCTGTATTTTCCAAAACATGATATAGTGCCTGGCCTGTAGTACACTGGTAAAGACAAGAGGACAGACCCACTTACCGGAAACAAGAGCTGTGCCAGGCTTCGTTGACTGTTCTGTATAACCTCTGGCTTGGAGCAACATGGTCCCCACAACCCCGACACCTCCAGGTATCTTCGCCTGCAAACAAAACCAAGAGGTTTAGATGCCCGAAGTAGTTGGAGGCAAAGGAACAGGATCTCTACCATGTAGAATAAGACTGAGTTAACAGAATCTTAAATTGAAAAGGTTAGGCCCTGCTCTGCTAGATGTACAGTTTCCCCTCCACAAGATCTCAGGTAAGCACTTTTCCAACCTCTGCTCATGTTCCCAGGGACAAGAAACTCATGGCCTCAAAAGTAGGCTCATTCCATTTTTAAAAAATAGTCCTGAGTTTTCCTTTTTTGCTATTGAAACAAAACCTGCAAAAGTCTAGAACTCTCAGCTTTTGCTTATAGCTCTGAGTAGAAGAAATGAACAGTCTCTTTTTTTTCAAAGTCAGCCCTCCCTATGACTGTCCCCAGCCAGGACCCAGAAACTTCTCTTCTCTGGTTAAACATGTTACTGACTTTTCCTATTCCTCAAAAGCCTTGTTTTTTCAGATTTTCCATCACCTAGTCCAGGAGCTCATTCATTCAACCAACATCATTGGTCCTCTCAATACAAAGCTCTATTTCGGAGGTTTTTAAATAACATCATCTCTGCTCCTCAAGAAGCAAACCCACTGGAAAAGAAACACCCTTCCATTTTGTGATCTTTTACCTGGATGTTATTTCAGAGGTAGAAGCAAATTTCTATTTTAGTTCAGAGAAAGAAAAGTATTGGCATAAAAGGAAAAGAACAAACATTTAATGAGTACCTCCTATATGACGAGAACTATGCTAGGTGCTTTCACAGATCCAGTTCCATTTAATTTTCAAAGCAATTCTGTAAGACGGGTATTATTACTCATTTAATGGATGGAAGAATGGAAACTCTGGACTGATCTAGCATTCAAACTGAGGCCTGACTCATTCTAAAGTCTCTGATGTTTCCACTCTACCATGTTAACTCCTGTTCACTCCAATGAGGAGAGATGGAAAAGTCTGTAGAGGAAGCTGACTCCTGAGCTGAGTCTTGCAAGATGGGAAAGGGTTGTGCAGGTTGAGAGATCAGCATGGACAAAAGCAGAGTCAGTTCATGTCCTTCCAAAAGAGAGGTGCCCCAAACAAAACACAATACTCCTGGTGTGGCTCAGATGCCAACTTCTTGAAATAAAGAGGTCAGCAGAGATGAAGCTGTGGTACCTGACTCAGCCCTAGAAAGCAGGACAAGATTGTTACAAGACTCCCTTGTGTGCCCTGTGTATGCAGCTTTGTTTTCTCTGTAACTCCAGACTGCTACAGGCACAGTGACAGTCACCGAACCCTGTTTCACAGGCACAGGGGCCATGAATAGACAAAGCACAGTTCCCAGCACTTCAAGATGGCTCAGCACCATTCTGGGGCAGCCAGTGTACACAGTTGTCCTCTTTGTACCCCAGAGGAGAGCTAGACAAGCTAGTAGAAGCCTTTAAAACACCACCTCAAACCACCTGTTCCTCTCCTCTAATTCATCAGTGATAGGACATATGCATACACATTATATATGCTCATCACTCATTCTTCCTGGATCTAAAATTCACAGAATCTTAAGAGGGACCTTTTTGGTTTTTGAGAGGCAGTGGTCTGAGAATGCACCATCATTCTCACAAACTCCAAGGTAGAAAGTCTGAGAAACTCATTCAAACCAGGCCCAGGATGAATTTCAGACACTGGGCAAGACAATGAATTAATGAGAGGGTTTCTAAATGAACACAGACATCCAAATCAGTCTCCCAAGTTCTGGAAATAATTCTGGAACTCTACATGGAAGTGCTTTTAGGGTCAGTTTATGGGCTGCCATGCCCCACCCCCAGCAGATCTCATTATTTTAGAGCTACACTTTGTTTCTCGTTTTTACTTTTTAACCCAAAAAGAATTCTCTCTAACCTAACCACCCACTTATTCAACAATTCAACTTCTTGGCTCTGAATAACTTCTAACTGTTTCAAAAATTCAAAGAGGATCAGGACTTTCCACTAAGAGAATATTAGAGATAATATGTTATCACCACACCCTTTCTCCAGTCTTAAGAAACTCAAAGTCATTCAATCAACACTTATTTAGCATCTGCTCTGTGTTAAATATGAGGGACCCAAAATTAAGATCCTCTACATCCTCCTCTCATATCCACCTGGTTCCACTTTCCAACTGTCTCATCTTTCCCTATCCAGGTCTTGTTCAGGTCTTTGGCTTCTTTTCCCTATCTACTGCACTCTTAGCTGGCTCACTCACACTTCAAGAGATCTCAGCTCCACGCAGACCCCCCAATATCTAACAAAACAAAGGTTGGACTTATTCAGTATGGCATCCTGTTCTGGATCCCATCCTATTCCACTTCTTCGAAGATGAGCACTTTCAGTTATCTTTATTGCACCCCCAACCTCCACATTGGCTCCTTCTCATTATCATTTAAATAAGTTTGAGTTACTGCCATTAAAAAAAAAAAAGCTAGGCTCAGTGGCTCAGCCTGTAATCCCATGATTTGGGAGGCTGAGGTGAGTGGATTGCCTGAGCCCATGGATTTGAAACCTGCCTGGGCAACTTGGCGAGACCTCATCTCCACAATAAAAAAAAAAAACCAAAAAAAAACAACCTCTGAACTCCACTTTCTCCTCTAGCTACCACCCTTACTGTTCCCTTTCACAGCTACACATACGAAAAAGTTGTCTATATGGTCACTACCCCATTTCCTCACTTCCCACTTATCACATAACCCACTGCAATCTGGCTTCCACCTCCACCATTTCTCTGAAACTGTCTCACCAAAGTCAACAATGACTGCTTATTGCAAAATTCAGTGGACCCACTTAAGTCATTCTTTCAGCAAATATTTACTGCATGTCAACTATGCATCTAACACTGTGTTGGGGAAAGAGCAGCAAATAAGAGAGATTGAGCATAGAGCAAATATTAAACAATAATTGTTTATTTATAATTGGGGCAAGTGGTATGAAGATATCAAGTTCATTACTAGGAAGATGGGGCAGGGCAAAGGAATATTCCTTGAAGAGGTAATTTCAAGCTGAGCTCTAGAGAATGAATATAAATTAACTGGACAAAAAAGGGAGAGTGAACATGGTAACACTGGAGATGGAAGGTATGTGCAAAGACCCTTGGGCAGGAACAAAAACTCCTCACAAACAGTTAAAGTTGGCTGTTGTTACCTCCGGAGGTCTAGAGGAACCATGTTTGGTCCCTGGCCTGTTACAATTCTTCAAGAAACACTTATTACGGCTGAGCACAGTAGCACATGCCTATAATCCCAGTGCTTTGGGAGGTTGAGGCTACAGAATTTTTGGAGGCCAGGAGTTCAAGACCAGCCTGGGCAACATGGCGAGACCTCAACTCTACAGAAAATACAAAAATTAGCCAGGCATGGTGGCACAGGTCTGTAGTCTCTGCTACTCTAGAGGATGAGGTAGGAGAATGGCTTGAGTCCAGGAATTCAAGGCTGCAGTGAGTTTTGATGGCATTACTGCACTACAGCCTGCATGACAGAGCGAGTGAGATGCTGCCTATAAAAATAAGAAGTGGCCAGGCTTAGTGGCTCAGCCTGTAATCCCAGCACTTTGGGAGGCTGAGGCGAAAGGATTGTCTGAGTCCAATGGTTTGAGACCAGCCCGGGCAACTTGGCAGGACCTCATCTCTACAATAAATCAAACATTAGCCGGGCGTGGTAGCGCACCTACAGTTCCAGCTACTTGGAAGGCTGAGGTGGAAAGGTTGCCAGAGAACAGCAGGTCAAAGCTGGGGTGGCCATGAGTATGCTACTGCACTCCAGCCTGGGCAATAGAGTGAGACTCCGACTCAAAAAAAAAAAGAAACTCAAATATTTATTTATTTATTTCAGTTTTTTAAAATCTCAAATATTTATTTATTTATTTAAGTCAGACTCTTATTCTGCTACCCAGGCTGGGATCAACCATGGCTCATTGCAGCCTCAACTTCCTGGGCTCAGGTGATCTTTCTGCCTCAGCCTCCTAGTAGCTGGGACTATAGGTACACATCACCATGTCTGGTTAATTTTTTTGATTCTTTGTAGAGACAAGATCTCACTATGCTGCCTAGGCTGGCCTGACCTCCAGGTTCAAGTGATTCTCCTGCCTCAGCCTCTCAAAGTGCTAGGATTGTAGGCATGAGCCACCATGCCCAGCCCCAAACATTTATTGAAAGAGCAAATGGTCCTCACAATGTGGCCCTAAAGAACTTTTATCTCTCATCATTTCTTACAAAGGAATGCTCTAGTTATATTTTGATCTATTTTCTATTCCTTCCACACACATTCATGTTCTTGCATGCTGACATTCACAACTCAAACTATTTTCTATGTATAGGATACTTTCCTCATCTTTTCCCTTAATCAAACTTCAATTATTTTCTTGATGGTCCCCTAAAAGCAGGCAGTGTTTGTTTCACTTTGTCTATGCATGGTTTATACCATTTGTTATTTAATTACGGTTCACTGGGCATGTTTCTGTCTCCTTCAGTCCTTCTCTCTCCACTCTGCTTCCCCCACGCCATCCTCAGCACCAAGAGGCAAGAAATACATCTTGATCGTCTTCGTATCTCCAGAGCCTAGCATAGGACCTAGTGCAGAACAGACACTTTGTGTGGTGAATCCAGATGAAAAGTTGGACCCAACTGCCAGTTATAAAGGTAATTTCCAAAGATAAGTTCCAAAGGTCAGCAGGGATGATTTCCACTAAAATAAGTGTTCTGGCTTTCAGACTGCCTATAGCTCGTCTCATGTGGATAAACTTTCCCTCAGTTTATCTGCTATCCATTCACACTGTTTTTCTGTCAGAAAGTACCCAAGCAAAGATACTCCACCTAGAGCCCTCACCCTCCTGAGCCCAGATTCTTTTCAAGAGAACACTCTTGACCTCTTTAGCTCCATTACAATCTTGAAATTCAATGATCTGATTCTCTTACAATCTTTATTCTAGGAAATGTAAGAGAAACATGATACTGTAATGCAAATCTTGGGGATTTCTGTAAAGCCCAATGCAAGACCAAACCAAAGTTCAGTCTGCCTGGGAAGTTCTTCCTTAGGAAAATATTTTTCTGTACCAGGCTGTTCATCCTCTCCCTCTGCAGTGCTTACTCTCATATTTGTAGACTTATCAACAGTGACTGATTGCTGGAGTGCAGAAAGGGAGCTTGATTAAGTAAATGTTCACAGCAGTCTTAAATGGGGTCCTTATTAAGGTGTCAAACAAAAAACTTGTGCTTTCCATTATTATTGGAATTTGTTGCTTTTAAGAAGTGTAAATGTGCAACGCAAACAAGGTGAAAATTGCAACAACTGGCCCATCACAAAGGTTCTCATCTTCAGAATCTTTTGAATCTTGGTATAAAATGTACTCACTTTATATACGCTTCTCTCTCTCACCTTCATAATTAGCAATGTAACCTCAAACAAATCTCTGTGAATCTAGCGGGGCAGGCACTAGGATGACAGGATTGTTAAGGCTGGAAGAGCCTTTAAAATCATCTAATCTAATCTAATCCATTTAATTTTTCTAAAAGAAAAATGGGCTTGGAAAAGGAAAATGGAGTTGCCTAACCAATACAAAGCTAGTGAAAGCAGGTCCAGCAGGGACTCAAACCCATGTTTGGAGACTTGGCATGTACACATGCCAGTCATGTGTAGTCTTTGTATTACCCTACAAAGCCTCCGACAAGTTGAGACTTGCTACAGAACACACAGCTATTCAGCAAAAGGGCTCAGCTTGGTACCCCAGCTCAGAGCCAGTGTATTTCCCACAACACTCACCTTAAACTGTGTCTAAGAGCTAGGTTTCTGTAAACCAGTCCTTTTCAGGTTTCAAAGTAGTGAGAAATTCCCAGGCACTGAGAGCTCATGAGACCTTAATGCCTAGCTTGAACCAACATGTATAGATACTATCTTTTCATTTGAAAAAAAATCCTTGAAGCTTCTCAAGTTCCACCAGACCATGAGAACTAGGAACAAAACTCAGCCAATTCAGTGTAGCATAAAACAAGTATGGTAACCACTGGGTCCCCTAGAAACTGGCCAGTCAGGTGCATAAATCCTACTTGTTCCAGGACAAAGCAGAAAGCAGAAGGGCAGGACAGCAGGTGGTGGGGCACAGCCAGAAGAAAAATATCTCATTTTAATTAAGTTGCTACCAGCAAGACTAACTAATGATTACAGTTCATTTAGATACTCTACCCTGTATTCCAAAGAGTATTCTTCCTCACTAGCTTACCAAATATTACCAAAGGGAGTGTCTCAGGGAAAAAGATTAGATGATTTTTAAAGGCACTTCTGAACTCTGAACCTTTGATTCTTCTTTCAAAAAAGGAGGCATCAAATGATTTCTTCTGGCTTTGAGAGACTGTAACATCAAACTAGGGGCCTCTCATTTTTCAATTAAAGCAGACACAGGCATCTCAGAAGTTTCACTCTTGCTGTTGCTCTCTTCTTCCTATTAGTTTACTAGGAAAAATTTGTGAGGCAAACAAAATAACTGGAGTTAAGACCTGGGTTTGAAAGCTAGCTCTGTCACTGTTTTGCCTGTGTCCTTGAGCAAATTATTTAATCTCTCTGAGTTTGTCTTCTAATCTTTAAAAAGAGAATACCATCTACTTTACAGGATTACCAGGTGAATTAAAAGAAATAATGTAATAGATGTGAAAATACCTGTGGTGCCTGGCACTTAATTGGACCAATTTGTAACTACTCTTCCTTCTTGCATGTGTATCTAGGAGGTTGGCTGGGGAAAAAGGCTTAGCTGAATACACTAAAATCTGAAGAGAAAGTTTTCAAACTAAATTCAGCAAACTACTTCTACGTCCCCACATGCAAGGCACAGACTAGGCTAGAAACAACTGGGATCCTTTGTGAGTACTGATGAGGTGTGAGGGACAAAGATATGTAAAGATATAACATGGCAGAGATGGACAAACTAGGTGCTGGGGGCAGGGCAAGCTCAAAACAGTAATAGGATACACTGTAGAGAGACAAATGAGACAGATGGCTCCTGTGGCTTTCAAGTTATCCAGGCTCTCACTTGCAACCCTAGTTTACTTAGCTATGAATGAGTAGGCACTTTCTTATCTGGGGAAAGGTCTGCAAAGAAGCTCTTTAACACAGGAACTGGTTAACCAATTCATATATTCTCACACAGTAGTTCTCTACCTGGTTGTCAATGATGGGAGAAAAAAAAACGACTTTAAGTCCTTACTATGTGCCAGGCAGTGTCCTGAGCACCATGCAGGTGTGAACTAATATAAAGATTCCATGTGGCTCAGTGGCTCAGCCTATAATCCCGCGCCTTTGGGAGGCTGAGGTGAGTGGATTGCCTGAACCCGCAGGTTCGAGA
>NW_007246372.1:965546-995793 GCF_000164805.1 Carlito syrichta | reverse complement strand
TCAAGGCTGCAGTGGCCGGGAGCGGCCACTGCACTCCAGTCTGGGCAACAGAGTGAGACTCCAACTCAAAAAAAATAAATAAATAAAAAAGATCCCATGTGATAAGAACCAGTATTGAAGGACTATTGTTATTTCCATTTTACTGAAAAGGAAACTGAAATACTCAGTTAACAAGTGTTAGAGATGAGATTAGACCACAGGTCTTCTAGTCTCCAAAGCCTGTCTTTAACTACATTTTAGACTTTTCCTGAACAAATTACAGACAGAAAGACCTGAAAAAATAGAATCCCAGGATGAACACTCAAAGAATAATTTAATGAAATCAGGCATTGATTTTATGTTCTAGCTACTACTCAACATAAATGAATAGGTAAAAAAGAGTCTAATTTTTGCTACTGTATAAAGAAAGGTCAAGGATAAGAAAGAAGATAGAGGTGTAAGAGACTGCTACAGTTTTAGGTCCTCTCACTATGTGTCAAAATTATTCATGAGGGTAGGCCTCACCCTGCCCTGGGATGCCCTAAACTCTAGCCCCCTCAAAGTTACACTAAACCAGAAGACCAGAAGACAACCCTGGGCTGGGAACCAGCTCAGCCTCCAGAAGATGCAGTAAGCACCATGAATGTGGAAAGCTCAATACAGCTCCATGAACATGATAGGTTTTTATTCACTTTGAAATCCTCTTGGACCTTACCTGCTTACTTCATTCTATATTCAAGGCCATCCAAGTCATCCTGGCCTGCCCATGTCATGAGGCATCTTAATCCCTTCTCCACTTCTACCACTAACAACCTCATATTGCTCCACTGTACCCCACTTCCAGGTTGGTGCCCTGTACCCACATTATGCTTCTTCATGCCGCTGAACTTCTGGAGTCTACTGCAGACTAGAAAATTCCCAAATCCTCAGGCCTACCAGTCTGACTTCACACACCTTATCAGCCTTACCTTCCTTCCACTTCCTATGATCCCCCCACCTCCCAATCCTTGTCACTATCACACATACTAATTCACCACTCCTTATGAAAACCCTGAAACTTGTCTACCTTTGCTTCCTACTCCCAAAGTTTCTTCCCTACTAAGATATCACCCCCCCCACACCTTTTGAAAATCTATTTAAGATTTCTCAAATCTTATCTCCTTCCAGAAATATTCCCTGAACTAAAACTGGTAGCTATCCTGGACATCCTGCTATGTTTTGAATATGCTAAGCACATTTCCCTACAACTTCCTAATTCTGCTTTATTTCTCTTCAAACATTTATTCCTGATTATGATATTCATATATATATATATATATTTTTTGAGTTGGAGACTCACTCTGTCACCTAGACTGGAGTGCAGTGGCATGCTCCTGGCCACCGCAGCCTCGACCTGCTGGGCTCTGGCGATCCTTCCGCCTCAGCCTTCCAAGTAGCTGGAACTACAGATGCGTGCTACCATGCCTGGCTAATTTTTTTATTTACTATAGAGATGAGGTCTCACCAAGTTGTCCAGGCGAGTCTCAAAGCCACGGGCTCAGGCAATCCACTCACCTCAGCCTCCCAAAGCGCAGGATTACAGGCTGAGCCACTGAGCCCGGCTGATATTCATATATTTACTATGGTCTGTCTCGCTCACCAGAGCATACATTCCATGAGGGCAGGGATTTGGTTTATCTTTTTTCCTGCTGTACCTCCAAGGGCCAAAAGTGCTTGGCACATAGTAGAAATTCAGTATTTTGTGGAAATATATGAGCAGATTTCTCTCTCACCTTTGAAATTTTATAATGTTATCACATATAAGCCTTTTAACAGTTTGCCTTGATATGTCCATTTTCTCTCCCATTCTTCCTTTCTTTGAAAGAGACAGAATCTCGCTATGTTGGCCAGGCTGGAGTGCAGTGGCTATTTACAGGCATGATTTTGCTGCTGATCAGCATAGAAGTTTCGACTGTTTTTCCCTTAATTACTCTAACACGACAGTGAATTTCTCAAAAGCTCAAACTACATATTATGCATTTCCACATATATTTGTTAACGGTTTTCTGTGTGCCAGAGCCTGTATGTCTCAAGCAGCCTGAAATACTGGAAAGAGCACTGGAGGAGAAGTTCCATGTTGGTTCTGGCTCTACAAGTTGAGTGACCCTGGACAATTCCATTTTCTTCCCTGAGCCTCAGATGCCACATATGTAAAATGAAGAGACTATATTATCTCAAAAGTCCCTCCTGGCTTTAGCAACTGTTAACTCTGCACTCGGATGTCCCCTTTCAGGGAACATAAAGAGATTGCTGGCGATTATACAGGACAAACTTATGCAAGCATAAATTTTTCTAAAATGTATGTTTCCTTTAAGTATTCCATTCAAAAACAGTGAAAAACCTATGTGTCGTTTGAAATTTGTCAAGCATCCGAATGACCAGTTGAGAAGTGGTTTTCAGGAATTACCAGTGAATCCTTCCATATCATCTTCGAACAGACTAGACAATAAATTACATATTATTAATATAGGAGGAAGAAAACAAGACTACATTGTCTGCTAGAACAGAAAAACACCAAGTGGAAGACGTCAAACAAATTACTATTGCACAACACGTATCAATGAACTTGCAATGCATGTTGGTGATTGTTTCACATGTTACCACAAATTAGAAAAATACAAGATACAAAATTTTGATATTTTTTGTTATAAGTACGTTCCTCAATGTCCAAAATTCTATTCAAGCTAAATATCTTTACAATAAAATAATTGGTTCCAACGCTATACTATTTAATATGAAGTGATTTGTTTTTCACTATTTCATTAAAAAGTGCAGTCAAGTTGCTGGTAGGTGATCCTTAAGATGTCTCCGAGTGCAAAGGGTTAAAATTTATAAGAGGTAAAATTTGGCTCAGTCCAGTGCCACAGACATCACAGGCACTCGGTAAATATTTGATTTCTTTGTTGTTGATTCTCCAGTTACACAAGAGGAATCTGAGGTGTCTTGAAACACAGTGTGAACAGGATAACAAGTAAGTTTTAAGTCCTACTTCCTTCTCTGACTCTGCAGACAATCTCGTTTTGCTGTTTGTAATACAGAGAGGATGAAGCACTAAACTTGTTGGAAAATATGAACTCTGACCACCACCACTTATGTGGCAATGGAACCCTGAACAATTCATTTCTGGGCCTTAGTCTCCTCACCCATAAAAAAGATATACTGACCTCTCACATTTCCTCAAAGGCACCATATATCTTCCTACCACATAGCTTTTTTGTGTTGTTCCCTCTGTCTGGAATGTTCTTTGCCCTTTGACAGACTAACTTTTACTTATCCTCAAGGGTCAGCATAAACATGTTTTGCAAAGAAAAGTATTCCCTTAAAAAAAAAAAAAAGTAGAAAACACTTCTCACCCCTGGTGTACTCTCACAGTATTTATTTTCATTGTTACCTCAATTATCTATTGTCCATCTCTAGGACTGTAAGCACCACAAGGCAAGGACTGTGCCTGTTTTATTCACCACTTTACTCCCCAACATTCGGCTAAGTGCATGGCACAGAATTAGCCAACAAATTTTCTTTGAATGGATGGAATATGCTTCTAGATAGCTTTTTGGTTCACCCAGAGAAAATCTGATAAAAACTATTGTAATCTAAAATCTTTCACAAATTTCTGAGAATCAAGGTTCAAGACATGCAACCTGTACTACACAGCTATTAGAAAAAGTTACTAGAAATCATTTGCGTTGAAGAACTCTGGAAGTTAAAACAATGTTTTAAAAGAAAGGGACAGGAGGCATTTCCATCCTATCTCCTTTTCTCCAGAAGTTTATTATCACCATTAAGAAGAAAATCCCATGCTCCCATCGTGAGGAAGTGACCCACTGGTGGCCTGGTCCTTGTATTCAGGATGGAGGAAGTGACTGTCCACAAGCCAAATGCCAGGAAGCGGGGGCAGATAGCCAGCCTGCCCCCACCCCACTCCCTCCTGCTACCGCTAGAAAGCTCCTGGACGGTGACCCTGGTGGACCCAGAGGCTTGGGTCACCCACACAGGTGGCTGGAAATCATAGGAGACAGAAGGTTCCTGGTGCTGGGAGAACAGCTGAGGAGGCAGGAAGCTGCAGGGTGGTGTGTGAGCTGACACGGAGAGGACTGCAGGCACCACCAACCCAACTCTGAAGCTACCCTTCACCCACAGACAACTCTTCCTTCAGGAGGTGTTTGGCCACATCTCTCTAGTCTCTAAGAGGCCAAGGGAGGACCCACCCTGGAGCACTCAGAACTTCAGGGGGCCTACTTTCCCCACCCTAGCAGGTATCTGAGTCCCAGAAAGAGTGGTATCCCAAACCCAATAAGTCCACACATTCTTTATTTCCTGCAAAGCGCCCCAAGCCCCGGGGGAGCCCAGGCACCAAGATACCCACGAGAAGTCCTGGGTCCTGGCGGGGAAGCCATATTCTTCATTTCCCACAGAAAACCCACAACCCGGGGTATCTCTCCATCTCCTAATTGTCCCGAACCCTCGAGGATTCTGTGTTCCTATATTCCACAGAGTTTCCACCCTAACAGAGCCCCAAGTCCCTCAACTTCCTTAAAACAGTTTTAATTTGGGGGACCTGCGGGCCCCAGGTTCCCGCAAAAGCTGGAACCCGGGCAGAGCCGGAATCCCTTCCGCCCGGGCACCTCAACTCGCGGGAAGTCGCCAACCGGCCCGCCCCTCGAAGCCCCCGGTTTCCCGAATGCTCCGCCCCCCCAATTCCCAGAGTCCAAGACCTCCGAGTCCCTGAAGAGCGCTTTGCTCCCCTCCCGCAAACAAGTCCTCCCTCTGAGGAGCTCAGACCCAGGAGGACTCAATCAGCCTGAAACACCCGAGAGAGACCACCGGTACCCCCAAGGAGCCACGGGCCCAGGATTCGGAGACACCGGCGGGACGGAGTGGCGCAGCCTTTCCTTACCCGCCAGCGCGGACATGATCCTGGAGCGTGGGAACGGGGAGGAGGTGGTGGGGGCCGCGGCAGCTCCCCTTAACTTCCGCCGCCGCCTCAGGCGAGGGAGGACCTCAGCCTCAGGCGCGAACGGGACGCACCGCCTACGGCGCCCGGGGAGGATCAAACCACACCTGCACGGGGGCCGGCCTGATGACGCTCCGCCCGCCGCTGCCAAACCCGGCCTCCGACTCCCGGCCCCCTGCTCTGGCTCCTGCTCTGAGATGGCCCTGGCGCCCCCTAGCGCGAGCGACGTCCCCTCTAGGTGCTCGAGCTGACGAGGAATTCTGCGAAGGCTGGAAGTCTTAGCACAGAGGAACCTACCTCATCTATCTCATCTACTCCAGTCCTCCCTCATTTTAAAGATGGGAAACGCTGAGGACCGGAAACGACGAGTTCGGCCACCTCAAAACGGCTCAGATCATTAGGAGCAGAGCTGGGATGGAAACCCAGGCCCCTTGACTGGCGGTGGAAAGCTGTTTCCAGTAGTGTTTGGAACCAGGAAGCCAGGTCTACCTTGCAAATAGCTCTGGGGGATCTTTCTCAGACGCTGGAAGGAATCCACTTCTCTGCGCCACTGTGAGTAAACTGAGAGCAGATCATCTCTAGGTCAAAGATGGTACGGAGGTGGCGCAACCAGCATTCAGAGGCCAAGTAGGTATATAAACGAACGCAGCACGCTGGAGCGTCCCATTGGAAGAAGAACCAACCCCCTGCTGGAACACTGGCCTGCTATTCCCAGATCTTCCAGTTTTTCAGACAAGCCCCAAATCCAGGTATTTAGATGAAATTTCTCACTTTTTACAATGTTGGTAACATTCAAAAAATGTTAACGTTCTTTGTAGGCCAGATGAAACTCAACTGTGACTAGATGTGTCCTGAGGACTGCCAGTTCAGAGTCTCCTGTGAGGAGGAGAGATCACCAGACTGAGACAGCAGACTGGGTTGCGGCACCCGTGGAGTGAGTGGCTTTGAGAACCATTTCCCCTCACTGGGTTTGGAAGGAGATTGGGATCCTCCGTGTGATGTAGGTACGTCATTGACCATGTCAGCTAGTCCTTGATGACGCTCCCATCTGCTTCACTTATGCTGGGTCTTTGACAACTGTTGTTTCCCTAAATTACATTTAGATCGTGGGAAAAGTAGACAAATGACCAGAAAGAGGCAGGGATGGGGCTCAGGGAAATGGATGCCGCCCCTCATTCCCCCCACCAAGGACAAAGGTCAACTCAGCTGCCTCTGATCCCAGCAATCAGGTAAGCAAAGACAAGCACAATTCTTTCTTATCTTACTGTCTGATTCAAACCGGATGTCAGTCAGATTTTTCTCCTCTGGGTGTGGCAGGTGGCTTCTGATGTGCACAAAGTGCAAGGGAGGAGGGCCATGTCTGACTTCCGTTGATTCTTGGGAACACTTTTCAGTAGTTGATTTTATAGTTTCTGAGGAAATCATTGACTATAGTAAACACGAGATTGTGTATTGAATTAAAGTGACAGGAATCCAGGGGACTTTCCTGACAAGTCACCTCATGGTTAGCAAAAAGGGACAGGGATTTTACTCATCCTGCATATAGAAAGAGGTTACAATGTACTTTCCCAGGAACCAAGGCACAGAAAGCTGGGAACAAGACTCTCTGGGTGTCTTGTTCTTCCCTCACCCCCTGCCCAACAGCAAAGTACCCAGGTCTATCTCTTCTCCCTCCTCACTCTCTCACATTCTACTTCTTTCCTACCTCCAGTATCATGATCTTCACCAGCAGGGAATAGGGGAAATAGCCAACCCCCCCCCCCAAGTTCCTCCCAGGGAAGTTCAGTTGACTCTCAGAATTGTAAGTTGAAACATAAAGGAAGGAAATAGCTTTCTATAGAAATGCTATAACCAAGAGATATCGTTTCAGTATGGACCCAGAGAATACAGCAAAATCAATTGTGAACTCGAGGGACTTCTGGAGGGACTTCTGGAGGGCAGAAAAGGCCTGGGCAGGGAGTAGAGATACTGGGTTTCTAGCACCCGTCACCTGTTCAGTTTAGCCAACCATGTCTTGGCCAGTCCTTGAGGCCCAATCCTGCCAGCTACTTCACAATTTTCTGAGCCTAGAACTCTGAAAACCTGGACCATGAACACCACCTCAAGGTTTGGCTGTCCTGAGGCTACTGGTCTATGTACGCAAGCAAATCTCCCCAGTGTCACTGCCAGTTGCTTCAAACTGAGCTGGTCTCTGGCCTCTAGTCTCTGCCCTCCTTGAATCTTCCCACCTCAGACAGACCAACTAATCTTCCATAAATGTTTCTGATCCTGTTACCTCTCTGTTCAAAACCTTCAATAGCTCCCCACTGCCTACAAAATAAAGGCCAAGTCAGGCCCTCATGAGTTAACTACATCTCACTCTACAGCCTTGTCTCCCTACTCCCTTCACTGCCATTCCTACAATCCCCAGCTCCGCATGTTCTGTTTGCTCCCCATTCTGCCCAGAGTGCAGTCTTGTTTCTCAACTCTAAAAACATTTTCAATTGTATCATTTTGCAGCCCCTATGAATGCACTGCCCAATGTCATATGTGCCTATTTACATTAAGATGAAATGAAACTAAGAAAAATTTAAAAGGTACACAAGTAGTATTTTGCTTATGTTTTAAAAATCCTTATCTTTGAGATGCATACTGAATTATTTAATAGATGACATATGACTGGGGTTTGCTTCAAAATAGTCCAGACAAGGAAAGAGGAAGAAGTGTGAGGGTGGTGCAGATGCAATAGGACTGGACTAAGTTGATAGTTATTAGAATTGGGTGATTGATACACGGAAGCTTTATTATCCTATGCTGTTAAAGTGCAGTATTTTTTTTCCCATTGAAAACAAAAATCATGTTCTTATTGAAGGCCCTTAGTTTTGCATTCCCCACTATATCTTGGCACTATTCAACTTGATAACTGTTAGGTTAAAACCTAAGAGGAAGAAAAGAGCTTTTGGAGGAATTACTTGTAGCTCTGGTATGTTGAGGAGCCTGAGTCTGGGCCAGATTTGTAACCTCCCAACATCTTCCATCTCATACCACACCCTGTTACTGAGGAACCTCAGAGAAACACACATTCTTTGCTCCAGGGAGAGGACTTAGCCAAGGGACCACTTGCCCTGTTACTAAATATATGGAAAGATGCTGACACTGAGTAACCTGTGATTTTCCTTTGACAAGCAGCTTGTCTCTTGCAAGCTTAGGAATCCCATGTGTTTGTCAGGACTGGGTCTGCCTGTCAGACAGGTTACACCTTGGGCAGGACTGTGTATGAAGCCAGGCCTCCAGCCTACACGTCTCACCTTGAATTATCGATGACTGCTTGAAAACTTTCATCCTCATTCATTACCAAGGATGTGCAGGTGCTTTCCAGAGGCCAGATCAGTGTGACTTACTCCCACCAATTCACCCTCCATGACACAAACAATAAGTCCAAGCTCACAGTAATGTAAAACCATTTGTTTAATTCTAAATCAAATCACTTTCACAACAGTGAAAATTAGTGACTGGTTAAGGTGTGCCACTGTACATCATTTTCTGACTGTGGTCAGGACCCGGTCCCAATCCACAAGGGTGGCAAGAGGAGGGTGGAGGCTGAGAACACAGAAGAAACACACAAAAGAAAGAAAAGCTGCCTTGGCAGAAGGATAAATGGTAAACCTGCAGAGGGCCAGTGGAAGGGGGCTCTCTGTTGGGGCTGAGCCAGCAGTCCCAAGTCAGCTCTCCTGCCTCAGCTCTTGGCAGAGGATGAGAGGGGACATATATGGTTCAAAATCAAAGGGCACATGGCCAAGCTGGCTTTTTTAAAAAACAAGTTCCTGGATGCATTTGTTGATGGAGCTCTCCTGGGCTAACTCCATTTCATTAGAGTCCAAATGATTGGTCTTCCAATTCACAACTCTAATCTTTCTTCTGGAAACCTGTTTCTGTTGAGCCCATCTGAGTGAAGTCCTCTCTCCCTCCACTAGTTGGAGCCACTGCACTGAGGAATCGCACCAATTCACTCTAAAGCAGAGAAACTCCAGGGCCTTTTTGACGTTGGAACTTTCCAAAAGATGATAAAACAGCACTCCTGAGTAGGTGCCAAAGAATATCTAAAATCCATCAGGCACATGTAAAGCTGGTGGCTTATTCCTATCAAGTGGATTCAACAAATGAGCCTAAATACTTTTGTATTTTGTCCGTTTAAACACTGAACTCTGGCATTGACAGGTGCAAAAGAGAAAGGGTGGGGGTTGTGGAAGGGGGAGGGCATCCCTCACCTTCATCAAAGTCCATAAACTATGCAGAATGATATCTGGAAAAAAAGTACTAGAGGGGCTTCCTACTATTTGTTGGCTATTGATGGGGATTAGCCAGGAGCAGTGTGACAAAAGAGAGGAAGTACCTCCCAGAGGAAGTCCATCTCCTCGCAACTTTGGGGTCTCCAGAAGAGGGTGGATTTCTAAAACGAAGCCTGGCAGGCAGAGCAAGAACTGTTCCACTAGGTGAACTGTCCTACCTGCCTGCTACCAGTCCCTTGGTAAGATTCAGAGGAAGAATCCTGCAAGCTCAAAAAATAAATCAAGATCTTAGGAAGAATATTTTTCCCTGGAGTCCTCAGGAAGGAAGACAACATCATATCATAGTGCTGGGGCTCTCCAGACCCTGCTGCCTGGCTGTACACATCATCAGGGGTTGCCTGCTTGGGAGTCACATGCTTCCCTGGTTTTAGCACACACACAAGTTTTCAGGGAAACCCGTCAAGCCATAAAAAATCAGGGGCACATGTGGGTCTCCCCTCTCCCTGCCGCTTCATAAAGGACAACCTGGCTTCTGTAGATAGTGGTCTTCAACATGGAGCTGGGCTGACTTGACAAATCCTTGTTTCCTCTGGGTAGGTTCCGAGAAAGGATGCACTCGAGCTTCTGCAGCCCAGGGGACAGACTGCTTGTTTGGTTGTTCCTGCATCAGAGCTCCGAATCCCATGGAAGCCCTGACTCCAGGTTTTTCCTATGCACAGCAGTCAGTTCCAGCTTCAGCAGTAGTCTAGACTGTTTGCTCTCTGGCAGAGAGAGGCAGATGCACATTGTTTTAGGGAGAAAGTTGATGGGAAATGAAGTTGTGAGTGAAGCCACATGTCTTACCAGGGATAGTCTATGCTAGGAAACCAGGTGGTCCTTCAAGCTACTCTCTGGGGCTAAAGACACTGAGCAAGGGCCAGAGCCAATAAAAGATCTTTGGGGCTCTGGTAAATTCATGAAGTAACTCCAGCTTTAGCTGCTGCAACTATGATCTTTGAGGGACAGGCAGCAATTTCTTTAATCTCTGCTGAGGAAAAAGAGGGTGGGAGGAAGAGGAAAGAAGTCAGAGCAGCACTGGGATTTGGAAGGGGAACCACTCTGTATGAAGAGCCTCTGCTGGCTTCAGAGGCCACTAACCAAGGGTATTTAAAGAGATGAAAGTTTACATAAATACCATTTGGTCCATCCTTTGTTTTTGTAATATTAAACTCTCAGGTGAAATTGTACTCTGACAGTTTTGCTCTTCCTGCCTCTTCCCTATGCAGAGTCAGGACCCATGAGAGGGGACTCAAAGGCAAGGCCTGAGGTTTCAGTAGGATGTTTACAGCAGTGGCAACACTTGGGGGTCCTCACCAACTGGTTTTGAGTTCCAAAGCTCTGGAGCAAGACTCCTTGATGTGTTATTGATCCTACTGATACCAGGGGTCAGGATTAACCAGGAAGCCAAACACCAGTAGTAGGGGTGGCACATCACCAGTCCAGAGGTTCTGCCATTGATGCAGGCAGGAGCCCAGCATTAAGCAATCAGAAGCCAGAACATGATCACAAGGGCTACAAACAGGAAGAGGCGTGACAGGAACTGCTCATCCACATACTGGGGCGTCCCAGGGACAGCTGGAAAGACAGTAAGGAGAGGAGAGGCTGTCAGAATGCTGCAGCTGTGCACACTGCCCATTCGGGCCAGAAGTCAAGACCGTCAATCTTTATCTTTTACAACAGAGTCCTGCACACTAAAAAGATTTTCAAACCTCCCAAAATATCAGGCAAAACAAAAATATGAATAATAATATAACAATAAGAACAATTCAAGATCTACAATTTATCATAAAAGGGTTTGACCGACATGTGCAAATAAACTTTTGGAGGAAATAATGAAAGAAAAGCTACCATTTGTTAAGCATCTTCCATGTGCTAAGTGTTTTGTACACATTAGTGCTTGGCTGACATTATTATTCACATTTTGAGTAAGAAGCAGCTGAAGCGTAAGTATGACAAGACCTGCCCAAGATCACAAGGTTCAGGAGTTAGTGGCAGAACTCTATAGTCCTGCTCTTCAGCCTCTCCACACACTGCCTCCCAAGGCCCCACAAGGAATGCCTTCCTTTTCCAAGAGAGAACGAAGACTCAGGCAAAATGGGTTGTCTTCCCCAATATATAACAAGGTAGAGGCAAAGTGGGGTGAGAACCTAGGTATCCAGTCCTCTCTGCTTTAAGAAAAACTACCATTTAGAGCTCCCTGTCCTGACTTAGAGGGGAGAAGGGTAAAAGAATCTACCCATCCAGGATGGGCAAATTATACCAAACATGACAAGAGAAAACTGTGGTAGGGGGATAAAGCAATCCAAGGTCTAGCCTGGCTGTGGAATTCTGTGTAACTAAGGGATCCAGGCTGAGCCTAAGACCAGGTTAGAAGGAGGCAAACTACCAGGCAGGTTCCTGCTGCCTCCACAGGGATCTGTCCTTTCTTCAGGGCAGAGCATACACTGCCCTTTGGGTTCTCTTTCCTTTGAAAAAATAACATATGGCCGGGCTCGGTGGCTCAGCCTGTAATCCCGCGCCTTTGGGAGGCTGAGGTGAGTGGATTGCCTGAGCCCACGGGTTCGAGACCCGCCTGGGCAGCGAGACCTCATCTCTACAATAAATCAAAAAATCAGCCGGGCGTCAGTAGCGCATGCCTGTAATTCTGGCTACTCGGAAGGCTGAGGTGGAAGGATCGCCGGAGCCCAGCAGGTCGAGGCTGCGGTGGCCAGGAGCGGCCACTGCACTCCAGTCTGGGTGACAGAGTGAGACTCCAACTCAAAAAAAAAAAGAAAAGAAAAGAAAAAACAACATATGAACAGAGGAGAAACTTTTGAGGTAGATAAGGTAAAGAAAGAGCATCCCCAAGATCTTTTGGTGCTGAGACTCCTCAGATCGGTGTTCTGATGGATTCATGCATGCAGGCAGTCAATAAAGACTTAATAGATCACTTACTATGTGCCAAGGACCAGGGTGGAATGGAGAAGAACTGGGATGAGCCAGCAGTCTCTAAAGCATAAGCTCCTGGCCAGAACCACACTTCCAGTCACTTCTGTACCTTGCACTGCAGCCAGTACACATGAGGCTCCAATGAATGTGAACAGAGTTCAACTGGTCACAGCATCTCTGCAGGCTCCATAAGGATCCTGGCTTGGGTGTCAGATTATGATAACGTATAGGGCACCCACCTCACTGCCCTGCTCTATACTGAATGTAGTTGACATCCTCAAACAGCTGGAGGGAGAAACACAGCTGCAGGTGGCAGACCTAGGTACAGTTCCCAAAGGGCCCAACCCCATGTTGTGTCCTGAGGGAAGTTGGACAGAGATGCCAGAGAATGGAAATGCTGATTTCTTGTGGGTTAGTTTGCACCTCCCTGCCCCCAAATAGTAAAGTGTGGGGTGGGCAAGTACATCTGCAGAACTAGGCTTATCATTTATAGTATTTCATTTTATAGAGATGGGGTCTGTCTTAGTAAACATTACTGAGCATTTTCTGACCTGTGAAACAGAGCTAATCACATGCCTGTTCCACACTGTGGTTGGGATGATCTTCTGAATTTGAAATGGAAAGTGTTCTACATGTGCCTAATGTTTGGTAAGTTCTCAATACTGTTAGCATGACTACAAGTGATCAAAAAGAATTTAAGACATTTTCAAAAGCTGATTATCTGTGTAGTGACAATTATCTGTAACATATGTACTGAATTCCAGGGAGCTTTCAAGCAGTATTACTAAGATATCTTCCTGACTGTTCAAGGAAATAGGGTCTTACCTGGAGGAGGCCGTCCATCATTTATGTTAAATGCTGTGGCAAATATCCCAAAGGGAAATGCTCCAATTCCAAAAGACATCTGGAAGCCACCATCTCCAAATCCAAATCCTTGAAATCCCTGTATAGAAGAAATGCAATTAAGAAAAGGGAAACAATCAGGTTTCTCCTGCGTCTGTCAGACTCAACATACCTCACATGTCATCTTGCATGTGGCACCCACCTCTTCTCCCTAACTTCTGCCACATGCTTCCAAGGGGAAACAGCTTTTCCTCCCATCTGTACCCCAAAGTAGAGGAACTCTGGCTTCAGCTCTGGCAGTCCCTTTACATTTCTAGCCTTAGCTTCCAGCTAAAGATTTGTGAATGGGCCAAAAAAGACTGACCCAATGTGAAACACTCTGCTGACATGAGTCAGGGCTCTCAAGGCTCAAGCTCTTTTCAGAGTCCCACATTAGCCAGTAACATTTTCTACATGCTGTATATCAGCAATATTGACAATCACCCTCAGGCCCAGTTACAAGTGAACATCAAAACAAGCTATAATTATGTGTAATGACAAAAATGTGGAAACCCTAATTAGCCAACAGTGAAAGTCATGATCAAAATCTTGAAACATGCTCTCAAAGAACTATTATGCCGACTTATACAGTAACATAGGAAAACTCTTGTGACCATTATCAGACAAAATTGTTTAAACACCATGGTCAAAAGTACATGACAATATGTAGGTATATGGATAAGATATAGATGAGTATTTTTCCTCAAAATTTTCTTTTAATATTACATAGAATTTTTAAAACTTAAACATTTTTTCTGATTATAAAAGTAATATATGCTTTTTATAAGAAACTCACAAGTTACAGAAATAATTCACAAAGCAAGTCAGAGGTCTCCTATTCACCCTCCTGTCTCACAACCACTTCCTCACCCCTGAAATAACCAACAGCAGTATGATATATCGTCTTTAGTTTTTTTTCCTTGTATATGTTCTACACCACATCAACTTTCACATGGAAAAAATCAGTATGAATAATAATACTGTGAATAAATTAACTCCCTTTTGTAAACTGCAAATTCTGTGCCAGGCACTGCGTTAAGCACTGGGAAACACAAATCATATTTAATTTTTACATTAGCATTATCTGCATTTTACAGATGACCAAACTGAGGCTTGGAGGGGTGAAATAACTTGATCAAGAAGTGGAGTTTAGGCTGAGCTCGGTGGCTCAGCCTGTAATCCCAGTACTTTGGGAGGTCGAGGCGAGTGGATTGCCTGAACTTGTGGGTTTGAGACCAGCCTGGGCAAATTGGTGAGACTTCGTCTCTACAATAAATAAAAAATTAGCCAGGTGCAATAGTGTGCGCCTGTAGTTCCAGCTACTTGGAAGGCTGAGGCTGAAGGATCATCAGAGTCCAGCATGTCGATGCTGGGGTAGCTGTGAGTGTGCCACTGCACTCAAGCCTGGGCAATGGAGTGAGATTCCAACTCAAAAAAAAAAAAGTGGAGTTTAGATCTAAAACTAGGTCAGTCTGACCTGAAAACCCATGTTCTTAATTACTGTGCACATCTTTTTTTTTTTTTTTTTTTTTTTTTAAGTGGAGTCTCACTCTGTTACCCAAGCTGGATGGCACTGGCATGCTCCCGGCTACCGCAGCCTCAACCTGCTGGGCTCAGGTGATCCTTCCACTTCAGCCTTCCAAGTAGCTGGAATAACAGGCACACGTCATCATGCCCAGCTAATTTTTTGGTTTATTGCAGAGACAAGATCTCACCAAGTTGCCCAGACTGGTCTCGAACCCCTGGGCTCAGGCGATCCACTCACCTCACCCTCCCCAAGTGCCAGGATTACAGGCATGAGCCACTGCACTAGGCTTACTGTGTACATCTTACAGATATATATATATTTTTTATCTTCCTTTGCCTCCCTGGTAAGACCTTTAGAACATATGATTTTAAAAAATAATAAAAAGAAGAAAAAACATTGGGCCAACCATTCTCCATAAAGAGCTGACTGGCCTTCATTTGTGAGTCTTTTGCAAAAGTAGTGGCTCCCTGTCCTATATTGAGCAACCTAGCATCCAGTTCTAGTTCCAGTTAAGAGGTAAACCTGTAGAGAAGGAAAACAAGGAGAGTTTCCATCTCTTTGGTGCAAAACTGCCTCCTACTCAGACCCTGCATGGTTGAGTCTCAGGGCTCCTGGGACAGATTGCCTTCCCTAGGACGGTGCAATTGTTTCATCAGGGACCACGGATTCACTCACTGCAATCCTGAGGACTAACTTTCTCTATTCCCTTCCCACAACATCTATACGATCCTCACATTTGGTGGGTTTATGTTCCTGAGGCAGAGTATTTGCCCTCATTACTAGTAGCTGCAGGTGGTTATAAATGCTAGAGGTGTGCACCACAGTCATCAAGGCCTGAGCCTCTGGCTTCCTATGTCCTGTGATTCCTGCATTAGTTGCTAATGCTTCATAGGGAACTAAAGTCTGGGAAGGTTAAGTGGTATCACCTAGTGGTCAAGAACAGAGGGACTTTAATGCAAGCCAGATCTGGATTTTAGCACTGTATGTATGGCCCCTGGACAGGGCACTTCACCTACCTGGGCCCGAGTTTCCTCTTTTGTTAAATGGTTTAATGTAAGGCTTAAATGAGATCATGCATATAAGCTCTTAACATATAGTTCTTTGCATATAATAACTATGCAACAAGTATTCACTGCTAATATTATTATAAAAGGTAACCTGGAGAAAAGACCCTTGATTTCTATCAAGATCCCTGATTCAACAATCCTATTCCTGGGAATACTGAGGAAATGCTATATCTCAAATTTTTATAAAGAAATGTGTACAAAGATGGTCACTGAAACTTTTTTTTTTTTGAGTTGGAGTCTCACTCTGTCACTCAGGCTGGAGTGCAGTGGCATACTCATGGCCACCCCTGCATCCACCTGCTGATCTCAGGCGATACTTCCACCTCAGCCTTCCAACTGTAACATTTTTTAACATCAAAAAATGTTGATGAGCCGGGCTCGGTGGCTCAGCCTGCAATCCCGTGCCTTTGGGAGGCTGAGGTGAGTGGATTGTCTGAGCCCGCGGGTTCGAGACCCGCCTGGGCAGTGAGACCTCATCTCTACAATAAATCAAAAAAAAAAAGAAAAAATCAGCCGGGCGTAGTAGCGCATGCCTGTAATTCCAGCTACTTGGAAGGCTGAGGCAGAAGGATCGCTGGAGCCCAGCAGGTCAAGGCTGCGGTGGCCGGGAACAGCCACTGCACTCCAGTCTGGGCGACAGAGCGAGACTCCAACTCAAAAAAAAAAAAAATGTTGATGTTAAAGAAGGTACTTCAATGAGGAAAACCTAAATAAGAATGTATCAAAAAATAAATGTATCAATAAAATAAATGACAGCAGGCTGGGCTCGGTGGCTCAGCCTGTAATCCCAGCATTTTGGGAGGCCGAGGCGAGTGGATTGCCTGAGCCCATGGGTTCGAGACCAGCCTGGGCAACTTGGCGAGACCTCATCTCTACAATAAATCAAAAATTAGCCAGGTATGATAGCACATGCCTGTAGTTCCAGCTACTTGGAAGGCTGAGGTGGAAGGAACGCCAGAGCCCAGCAGGTCGACACTGGGGTGGCCACAAGTGTGCCACTGTACTCCGGCCTGGGCGAGAGAGTGAGACTCCAACTTAAAATAAAATAAAATAAATGACAGCTTTTAAAAATAATAAAGGGACCCTTCAGACCATCAGGGAAGATACTGCCAAAATTACATTTTAAAACAGCAAACAGACCAGGCATGGTGGCTCAAGTCTGTAATCCAGCACTTTGGGAGGTTGAGGTGTGAGGATTGCCTAAGCTCAGGAGTTCGAGACCAGTCTGGGCAACTTGGTGAGACTTCATCTCTATAATAATTTAAAAAATAAGCTGGGTATGGTAGTGCATGCCTGTAGTTCCAGCTACTTGGAAGGCTGAGGTGGAAGAATCGCCTGAGCCCAACAGGTTGAGACTCAGGTGACCGTGAGCGTGCCACTGCACTCCAGCCTGGACAACAGAGTGAGGCTCCAACTGAAAAAAAAACCGCAAAAACCAGCAAACAGAATGGTGATGACTACATACAAATACATATACACAGCATACAGATTAAGAGAATGTGGAGAAATGAGAATATACTTGTTCTGGAATCCCGGAAATATGGGTAAATATTTTTCTTTTAAAATTTCTTTAACTGTTTTGTTTTTTTTTTGAGTCAAAGTCTCACTCTGTCACCCAGGCACTGAACCACCGTACCCAGCTTCTTTAACATTTTAACAGGAATATTTTTTAGAACTAGCATTTAAATGTGCAAATTTTTTAGCCAGTAATTTTACTTCTAAGAATTTACTGTAATAAAATAATGGTGAATCCACTCACACATTTATCTATGATTAGTTCATCAGAGTATTTTTAAAATAGAAAAAAGAAAATGAAGCAGCTAGATGTCTAACAGAGGACTGGTTAAATAAATCAAGTCCATACAACGAAACACTAAAGAACCATTAAGTAAAATATTGCTGGCATGTAAAATCTCAAGATATGTTGAAAGTCACTCATTCTGATAATATAAACTCTGTTTAGGCAGGGATCTTTGCTATGTTCACTGATATATCACCACTGCCTAGAATAACACCTAGCACACAGAAGGCACCTAATATTTATAGAACAAATGAAATTTTATAAAATGGGAGCCATATGTTGTAAAAAATAAAAAAGTATAAACACACCTATAAAATACACACACAAATAGGTCGACAAAATCTCTACATGAGTGTATATATAATTATAGAAAAATGGAAAAGAAAATATACCAAAACATTTCAGTGGTTATCTCTGGATTGGTGTGGTTATAAGTGATTTCCCCCCTTTCCCTTTCTGTATTTTACAAGTTTTCTTTTTTACAATCAAAGAGAAAAGTTGTAGTGCCAAGAAGAAAACTTCTAAAGCCATAGGCTCATTTCTAGAAGCTTCTTCTAGAATGTTCCTCACCCCTCTGTTCTCTGGCTCTGGCCTCTGGCCTTGAGGTCGGGGAGGAGTCTTCTCTCTGAAACAGAAATGGTATAAAATAAATCTATTATAAAATGCTTTGAGTTGTTCCCTTTGAGGACTGGGAGTTCTTCACCAACAGCATCAGAGACATGGCCCCTTTTCTACCCCGAACGTGAACTTATGCCAAATTAAGCTAAATATGAATTACTCATTCTACCTGCAATTGTTCTTCCCAGCTGTATAGAGAATCAGGGAGAAAATCAAATTCTTGTGAGATATTCATCAGGTTGTACTACAGCCTACTCCTCTCACAGAGATCCTGACTCAGACTGGTTAGGAATGACTGTCAGATGCCTTCCATGATATTGTATGATATTGGTGTAATGGATGTCAGAAATCCCACATCCAAACTGAAACAGAAAATTTTATTTTACTATAGAGATGTGGGGTACAAATAAGGATTAAGCATGCAGGTGAAGTTTGGGCCTCCAACTAGCCCTCACTTCCCCTGGTTTAGGACCAGGTACCCTCTGTGTTGTTATGTGCCCCCCATCTCGCCCCCTCCCCTGGCAGTACCCAGCGACTGCTGATCCCTCCCTTGTGTTAATGTGATTAATGTTCAGGTCCCACTTATGAGTGAGAACAGGTGGTATTCAGTTGTTTCTGTGACAGACGGTATGATAGTCTCCAACTCCATCTAATTTGCTGCGAAATCCATGATTTTGTTCTTTATGGCTGTACCACAATACTCTTATGCAAGTTACCCCATTCTATTCTTCTCACCTCTGAGACCTCTGGGTCTCAGTCCCTCCAAACACTCATCCCATAAATGTTCAGCTGAGGGCTTGTTACAACCTGTTGGGCTCAACCTGTTGGGCTCAGGGCTAGGCACTAGGCAGGATGCTACCAATACTAAGACTGATGACAGATCCTACTCTTGAGGTATCCAATGCTTCAAGGGAGAGAGAACCAATCACAAAAGGGTATGGTGGGAACATGGGTGAGAGCAATGAATGTAGGGAAGAAAGACAACTTCAGGGAGGAGGTGACTATAGGGATGCTCATAAAAGATGGGTAGAAGTTTGAGGAGGCAGGGGTGGGGGTGAATTGAGCAGGACTGGGTAGTGCAGAAGAGGCAGAAAAGAGAGTAAATATAAAGGCCAACAAATGTGAAAGGGTAAGTCCCTTTAAGAGAAATCTAATGTGTACAGGGTATGCTGGAATGAACAGGGGAAGATAAGAAACACTTCATGAAGACCATGAAAGGTTCTCTACTTGTGTTTTTAGAATACTAGAAACACCCACACCTCCATTTCTAGAAATCCCAAACTCTACAAAGACACCCAGACCTCTGTTCCCTCTCCCCTCACATACTTGTTTTTTTTTTTAAGTTTTAAAACAGAGTTTATTAGTGAGAAGAAGAGAAAGACAAAGATTCTGCCAGATGTGGTGGCTCACACCTGTAATTCCAGCACTTTGGGAGGTGAAGGTGAGAGGACTACCTGAACACAGGGGTTTGAGACCACTCTGGACAACTTGGTGAGAATGTGTCTCTACAATAAATCAAAAAATTAGCTGGGCGTAGTGGAAGGCTGAGGTGGAAGGATTGCCTAAGCCCAAGGCTGTGGTGGCCGTGAGCCTGGGTGATAGTGAGATGAGACTCTGACTCAAAAAAAAAAAAAAGGGAAGATTCATGGCAGAAAGACCTGCCATGGTGCCATGGGCAAGTTTCTCAAAAAGAAAAGTAGCCCCCCCCACATACTTGTATATATCACTCCTGCAACATCCCCTCTCCCTGGAGCCTCTTCTACTATACTTCCTGCTTCCCAGGCTGCAGAAAGCGCTCTTTCACAGCACTCTGCACACTTGTGATTGCGATGTCTGCGCACTGCTGGGTCCCCAGGCCCAGCACATTGCCTGATAGACAACATTCAGTGGGTATCTGTATTACAGCCCAGCAAGTGGCACCTTGGCTCTGCTCCCTTCCATTTCCCCATTGGCTGACTCTTATTTAGATCATACTGCCTCAAAACCGAGGGATCATCAAGGACTAAATAGAAGGTGAGGTTGCAGGGATGCTGAATAGAAATGAATTCACATTCAAGCAGAGAAGTGAGTAGGGGAGAAACTGCAAGTCCTTACCTGGGATCCTGCTGTCCAGTGCTGCCCCTGCCATACAGCGGGATGACCTTGTCTCGGCTGATGCCAGCTTTGCAAACTGGACACACCTGTCTGTTAGGTCTGGTCTCCAACCACTGCAAACAGGAGAGAAAATCACATGAATGGCCCAAGGCTCACCACAGAGTGATCAGTCAGATCCTGTAGAACACAGGCCAGAGACCTGAAACTGGAAAACACCAGCACAAGCAGGGGACACCTCAAGGAATCTGACTCTCTGATTCCTGCTTCTAGTATTCAATAAATATTCGCCAGTGGTAAAATCAAAATTGGCTTCAAACACTATCATAATTAAACAGGTTTCTTCATGCTTGTTTGTCTCTAGGACCTCCCTTGCAACACCGAGGGAAGGAATCACAACCTTGGGCTGTCAAGAGGTCTGACATACTCAGCCTCAGTTTAGGTTATTGATACAGGTACAATGAACTTTACATTTTCAACTTCCCCACAGGAACAGCTGTATTATACTGACAGTCATATTTCTCTTTCTGTGATTTCTCTTTTTTTTTAAGTTGGAATCTCACTCTGTTGTCCAGGCTGGAGTGCAGTGGCATGCTCACGGCCACTGCAGCCTTGACCTGCTGGGCTCAGGTGATCCTTCTGCCTCAGCCTTCCAATTAGCCAGAACTACAGGCACATACCACCATGCCTGGCTAATTTTTTGATTTACTGTAGAGATGAGGAATCACCAAGTTGCCCACGCTGGCCTCGAACCCGTGGGCTCAGATAATCCTCTCACCTCAGCCTCCCAAAGTGCTGGAATTATGGGCATGAGACACCATGCCTGGCCTGATTTCTCATTTTTATAGCACTTCCCCAACAACTGTATCTCCCAGACATCAGCATCTGAAGATAAGCTGACATTTTCTGGTGATTTACTATGTGCCAAAGGATAAGTTTTACTCATTATCTAAATTTGCTTAATATTTTTTATGTAATTTTTTTGCAGTCAACTATTTCTTTGAATATCAAAATGTTTCTCAGGCCCTTTCACCTGTTACATTAAAAACATTTTATTTAACTTTCTTAAAAACAAAATAGCCAGGCATGGTTACTCATGCCTGTAATCCCAACTAATCGGGAGGAGAATTACTTGAAGCCAGGAGTTCAAGACCAGCTTGGGCAACACAGCAAGACTCTGTCTCTAAAAAAATAAAAACACAAGATAATTAGCCAGGCCTAGTGATGTGTGCCTATAGCCCCAGCTACTCAGGAGGCTGAGGCAGAAGTATTGCTTGAGTCCAGGGGTTTAAGACCAGTGTGAGCAATACAGCAAGAGTTCCATCTCAAAAAACAAAACAAAAGGTAATAAAAACATGTTAAGCTGTGTGTGGTGGTTCATGCCTGTAATCCCAGCACTTTGGGAGGCGGAGGCAAGAGAATTGCCTGAACCCATAGGATTGAGTCCAGCCTGGGCAACATGGCGAGACCCCCATCTCTACAATAAATAAAAAAGTTAGCTGAGCATGGTGGCACATGCCTGCAATTTCAGCTACTTGGAAGGGTGAGGCAGAAGAATCGCCTGAGCCCAGCAGGTCAAGGATGCAGTGGCTGTGAGTGTGCCCCTGCACTCCAGCCTAAGCAACAGAGTGACACTCTGACTGAAAAAGAAAAAAACAAAACAAAAGACATGTTAAGACACCTGCACATGCATATTTAATGTCATACTATTCACAATAGCAAGAAACATGGAACCAATCCTACTGCCCATCAAAGTTGACTAGATAAAGAAAATGTGATACATATACATGATAGAATATTACACAGCCATAAAAAGGAACAAAATCATGGACTTTGCGGCAAACTGGATGGAGTTAAAGACCATCATACTAGCTAGGCCCGGTGGCTCAGCCTGTAATCCCGCGCCTTTGGGAGGCTGAGGTGAGTGGATTGACTGAGCCCGCAGGTTCGAGACCCGCCTGGGCAACTTGGCAAGACCTCATCTCTACAATAAATCAAAAATTAGCTGGGTGTGGTAGCGCGCACCTGTAGTTCCAGCTACTTGGAAGGCTGAGGTCTGAGGCTGTGGTGGCCAGGAGTGGCCACTTCACTCCAGTTTGGGTGACAGAGTGAGACTCCAACTCAAAAAAAAAAAAAGACCATCATACTAAGTGAATTATCACAGAAACAAAGAACTGAATACCACATGTTCTCACTCATAAGTGGGCCTTGAACATTAATCACATTAGCATGAGGGATTGGCAGTCACTGGACACTGCTAGGGGAAGGAGGGAGGAAGGTGGGAAGCATGTGACAACACAAAGGGTAGTTGGGTCATTACTAGGGGGAGTGAGGGCCAGTTAGAAGCCCAGACTTCACCTGCATGCAGCCTACTTATGTAGTTAATCCTCACTTATACCCCACATTCCTATCATAAAATAAAATAAAAGAGGAAAAAAAAAATGTGAGGGTCTTTTTTTTTTTTTTTTGAGTTGGAGTTGAAGTCTCACCCTGTCGCCCAGGCTGGAGTGCAGTGGCACGATCATGGCTCACCAAAGCCTTGACCTCCTGGGCTCAGGCGATCCTTCTGCCTCAGCCTTCCAAGTAGCTGGGTCTACAGGTATACACCATCATGCCCGGCTAATTTTTTAAATTTATTGTAGAGACGAGGTCTCACCAAGTTGCCCAGGCTGGTCTCGAACCCCTAGGCTCAGGCAATCCTCTCACCTCTGCTTCCCAAAGTGCTGGGATTACAGGCATTAGCCACGGTGCCCAGTCATATGTTAGTGTCTTTACAGACATTAAATAATTTTATAGTATATTTTCTCAACATTTATTTTTAAACATAAATGACATATTTAGACCCAATGATATGAGGCTTATTATATAAATGTGAATCTAGGACTTTAGGGTTAAGGAGACCACAGCATTTAATGATTTTATATCCTACTTTCTTTATCTTGCTGTTGATGGCTCCAAAATTTATGTGTTATATGCTCTTCATAAACTCACAGCCAACATGTTCTATCAGGTGCTGCTAGGTCAGAATGTGCAGCTCTGTCCCGCCTTCTTTCTCCCATCCAGATTCTAAGGCCCTAGCAGACTGGAATGTTTGTCCTCCCCCGCATTCCCAGGCCACCTACGAGTGTGGTACTCTATTACTGAAACCATGGAGACATTCAGCTGGTGGTCATATTCACAGCCAATTGTGAATTCCAGGCCCAGCTCTGTCTCACCAAACAGGTGCCTGGGTCTTGGGGACTACTAACTGGTTTTCATAAGCTAAAGCTGGGAAAACAGACAAGGAACTTTTACAAAAGTAGAATCTTTTTTTTTTAAGAGATGAGGTCTTAGCCAGTCTCGGTGGCTCAGCCTGTAATCCCGCGCCTTTGGGAGGCTGAGGTGAGTGGATTGCCTGAGCCCACGGGTTCGAGACCCGCCTGGGCAACTTGGCGAGACCTCATCTCTACAATAAATCAAAAAATCAGCCAGGCGTGGTAGTGCACGCCTGTAGTTCCAGCTACTTGGAAGGCTGAAGCAGAGGATCGCCGGAGCTCAGCAGGTCAAGGCTGTGGTGGCCGGGAACGGCCACTGCACTCCAGTCTGGACGACAGAGTGAGACTCCAACTCAAAACAAAACAAAACAAAAAAAAAGAGATGAGGTCTTACTATGTGGCCCAGGCTGGTCTCAAACTCCTGGGCTCAAGCAATTCTCCTGCCTCGGGCTCCCCAAGTGCTGGGATTACAGGCATGAGCCACCATGATCTAGCCAAATCTTAAAAAATAAAAAGGACGTAACATACTAGCAAATCCAACCCAATTTATTTGTACAAATGAGTAACTGAGACCAGAGAGGTGATGGCCTGCTAAGGCCACAAAGGTCATCAGTGGCAGAGTTAGGACCATCCCGAATACCATACTGACCCCTTATTTCATCAAGTGCCTGCCAGTGGGCAGGTATGTAAAGAGGGCTGAGGGGCAAATGAGCCCACAGGCAGGGGAGATTGCAGCTTCTGTCAGAAGTCTCCTGAGTCTAGGGCTGTCTTGTGCAACCACAGCTGATGAAAGACAAAGTAAAATGAAATGCATCTTACCTGATGTAAACACGGCCAGCTGCAAGAGTCCCCAGGGCAACCAGTCATCAAGGAGAAGTAAAAGGGGAAAAAGAAGAAAAATGCTTTCATTAGCAGAAACACTTGGTGGGTGGGGTGGAGTAGCAGAATGGGAAAACAGGAGAAAAGTATGGTACTCTGCATCCTCACTGCAGTTCTACAGGTGTTACTGGTATCAGAAATTAGAAAAGACTGGGCTGAAATAACAGGGAAAATGAGGCAATGGAGACAAGACCCCAGTCTCCACCCTGGGATCCCACTACACATGAAGACCCTCAGCCTCCTAGACTCAGCTTCTTTACAAGTTAACCTTTGAGAGGTTACAGCCTCTGAAGAAATCCAATAAAAGGCCCCTCTGTGCAGAAAAATCCATGGTGGCATTTACATACACATGTACATGCATGCACATACTCTTCTACACTCCATTTCATGGCTTCATAGTCTGCTCAGGCTCACAAGAGATGTGTGGACTCCCAGTTAATTCACATCTAGTTTAACGAAGTCTTCAGGCTGTCCTCAGCCTTGAGAGCTTTGCTGGCAGGAAGCAGTTTAAAAGTTCAAGTCTAGTCTAAAAACATCTTTAAGAAATGGAAAGGATGGGGATGCTAATTGACAAAAAGGGTTACCTTCAGCTGCCAAACCTCCCATTTTTCAAATGAGAAAACCAAAGCTCAGAAACACGAAATGACTACATCAGTAAAAAATAAGTCTTCTGACTTCCAGTTCACTGTTCTATCACCCACCACTGCATACAGAAAATGGCATTTATAGAATTGAAGAAAAAGTTATTCAACTCAGATTTAAACTTTTTTCTCTCATTCATTTATTCACCAAATATCTACTACACACTCACTATGTGCCAGGACAGTGGAAAATGCAGACATGGTTTCTATCCCTCACACACCACGTAAGTAAACTTTGGACTCAAAGGATAATTCCTTTCCCAATTCCTGAATCACAGTTTAACTTTACAAATTAGAAATACAATCTTCCTGGACATAACAAATGCCTCACATTTGACTCCATTAACCTTGTGACACCATTCTAAACTGAGTGCAAAATACACCAAATTATGGCAGATCTCCACTGGCAACTTCCCTTAAAAGCTGTGGGGGAGAAGTAGAGGTGAATCAATGACCTTCAGGAGAAAGTTCCGGCTTTTAACCATGATGATGATTCCTCCCATTTATTAATTAACTACAATTATGTATCATTTAACAACAGGGATAGTTGTGAGAAATGCATTGTTAGGTGATTTAATAATTTTACAAAATCATGGAGTGCACTTATACAAACCTAGAGGGTACTACCTACTACACACCTATGCTATATGGTAGGGCAGAAAAATGCTTTCATTAGCAGAAACACTTGGTGGTTGTACAGCATGTGACTGTACTGAATATTGTGGGCAACTGTAATACAGTGGTTAAGTATTTGTGTATCTAAGCAAAGAAAAGGTAACTGCACTGTTCTATGATGTTATGACATCACTAGATGATAGGAATTTTTCAGGTCCATTACAATCATCATTGGCCAAAATGTCGATATGTGGTACATGACTGGACTGTATGCCAGGCTGCAGCTGAACAGCTTTTCATTTGTTAATGTCTCTGGAGGGTCACACTGACCTAAGGGGGTGCGACTATCTCCATTTTACAGATGGAAGAACCAGACTGGAAGCATCTATTTCATTTTATAGTCTGTATTCTTTCCCTACCTCTCTCTCTTTTTTTTTTTATTGATACATATTTTCATGGCACATGTGACAATCTGACATATTCATATAATCACATCAGGCTACCCTGGCTCTTAACTCTTAATTTCCTCAATCATTTCAAGTTCTAGTTATGATACCACAAAGTATTTCCAATTTCTTTTTCTTTTTCTTTTTAGCAGGATTTATCGAGAGGACAGCAAAGCTCCCACAGTGGGAGGAGACCCAAGGGGATTACCCTTATTTCCAATTTTTAGGAGAAGGCTGATCACAGTTTCTACATAAAGCAATGATTAGGACAAAAGCTTCGAGAACAAAAATCTCTGTCCCATTCTATTCATTCACCACTAAATTTATCTTTTATACTGTTGCCAACTTAAACTCCCTTAAATTCACTTACCTTTCTTCATATCATTTCCCTGCTCAGAAACATTCACTTAGTTCTATGTCCTTTGAGTCAAATCTGGATTTGGTAATCTGGCCCAACCCTCCCATAACCGTTCTTGTTTCCTAACACTCCCAGTCACTTATCCAGGGTGCTGTGAGAGGTATATAGTAGCCTGAAAGGGACCAAACAGTGCACATGCCTGTCCCTAGAAATTGCTTGCCTTGGGGTGTCACACACCCCTTGCCTTTCCTGGCATTTTCAATCCTCCCTTCAAGGTTCAGCTCAAAATCTCAAGAGAAAAAAAAAAAAAACAAAAAACTCAACATTCCCCCAGATTCTCAGAACGAGGAAGGCCTCCTGTAACTATCAAGGCTGGAATGGATATAAAAGATAGTAACAATTATTACAGTCATAGCTATCATAAAGTATTTACTGCATGCTATGTGCTTTTCTAAGTCTGTTACATATTTAGAGTAATTTAATATTTGCAAACAACCCTGTAAAATACAGCAGAGTCTGTATAAGCACCTTGCCCAAGGTCATCCAGTAGGAAGGTGGCAAAGTCCAGATTCAGAAGAAGTCTAGCTCCACAGTTCTTCCTCATAACCACTATGCTGTACTGCCTCTAGGCTCAGCACATCAAATGGTAGATAGTTAAGTGTCACCAAATGGTGAGTATTATTACTTTACAGATGGGGAGAAGGAACCGAGAGTAGAAACAGGAATTTCCCAAGGTCACCCAGTTCATCAGCAGCAAAGCTGGGATGGGAACCCAGGTCTCCTGCCTCTGGGGCCTGAGTGTATTCCCAAAGTGGGTAGAAAGCTTTCTGCTCCAAACCTGTGCAAGGCCACAGGTTTTCCAAACTTGGCAGTGTGTTTTCTGTGGTGGCAGCAGAGTTACTGACCAGAAGAGGTGGCCACACAGGCTGATGACAGCATCCTTGGCTGTGTCCAGACAGATGTTGCACTCGAAGGTACTGTCTTGCCCTCCGCTTTCTCCAGCACCATTGCTGCTCCCACTGGGCCCACCTGCACTGGAGTTCTCAGGGGATGCAGAGGCCGAAGGCCCCTTGCTGGCCATCCTCAACTGTCAGCGAAGCTCTGAGTGAAGATTCTCCCGAGATAAATCCTGAAAGGCAGAGAAAGCCACTGACTACCCATTTCTGCAGCCCATTCCCCTGGTTTCCATGCCAACAACCCCATCTTCTCTCAGTTCCAGAACTGATTATTACTGAACCCCTTAGGAGACTTCCCAAAGGGCTACAGAGAACGACAGTTATGGGGCACTACTCAGAGGATAATGACTCAGAAACTTCTCATGAACATGGTCTAGAATATATCATACAGACACACCAACTGCACAAATACAAAGAAGACTCCAAATGGTTCTCCAGAGGATCCAGGTCCTTCTCTCACTTGTCCTTATATTCTTCCATGAAAAGCAATCCAGATTATAAATATATGCTCAATTAAATAGAATTTTCAGGCTGTCCTCTAACTCTGGCAGGTGAATCTGCTCAGGCAGGAAGGCTGCAATTAGTATATGTCAAACTATAAAGAAATTCTTGTAACTGTGAAAGGTTAGGAAGCTAGGAAGGACCCGAAAGGTCATCTGGTCCAGTATCTTCCATATTGAAATCTTTTTCACTCCTTCTGTCATGTTAGAATGCTACCTACCTTATTTTGTATAAATCTATCAACTTTTTAGCTTCAGTACATTTAAGAGGAGGCTTACGTCACTGCTGTAAATAGAAAACCAGTATTATTTATCATAAGTGAAAGATAAATATAAATGTAATGAAGGAAAACGTATTTACCCTCAAAGTGCCTGTAATCATCTGGCACACTGATACTATGCTTTGAGCAACTTGATCTGGCGCAATCTCTTTAGGAAACTGCAGCCTGAGTTACCTTGGCTAGCTGACTAATGAGAGGCTGAGACTGGGACTCATGATACCCTGTTTGTATTCAAGTCACTGTATCACCACAGAACAAGTTGGCCACCAACTGCTGGTAGAAACAGATGATTGTTGACTACATCTCCAAGGCAAAGAATCCAGCCAGGATTTGAACAAGGAAGATGAGACCAGTACCAAGGGATACTCAGAAATTCTGGATGTACATTTAGAATCTGTCAGGAACCTAAATTGGTCATCCTCATCATCTCAGAAAAAAAAATTTTTTTGTGTGTCAGAGTCTCCCTCTGTCATCCAGGGTGGAGTGCAGTGGGATGATCATGGCTCACTGCAGCCTCGACCTCCTGGGCTCAGGCAATCCTCTTAACTCAGGCCCCCAAGTAGCTGGGGCAAAAGGCATTTCCAACCACACTTGGCAATTTTTTTTTTTTTTTTTTGTAGCTACAAGGTCTTGCTATGTTGCCCAGGCTGGTTTCAAATTCCTTGGCTCAAGCAATCCTCCTGCCTCAGCTTCTCCAAGTGTCAAGATTACAGGCATTGAGCCACAGCACCCAGTCTCAGAAATTCTTAGTAGGAACTGGAGGCTTGGATGCCGGCCTCAGCTGAGCCTCCAGCTTGCTAGGTGGTTTTGGGAACATCCCTTCCCCTCTTCTGGCCATAGTTCTCTCATCTGCAAAATGAGGCACTGGACTAACTTATCTTCTAGGTGCCCCCATCCAGCTCTTAGATGATGCCACGCCAGGTCATCTTACCTACTGTCTCCCAAGCAGGCAGCCCCTCCTCGAGTTTAGGACTCACCACTGGAGCTCCAGGAGACCACCCTGATTTAAGCTTCGAAGGTATGAGAAAGCCTTTCTTCCCACACGGTAGTCTCAGAGCTCTGGCCTCATGAGCATCCCTCACCACGATAGCAGCTCAGTGACTTAAGCAGGGAGAAGGACAGCACACTGCCACTTTTTCATTCAGTTACATCATTTTACATAATGTCCCAGAAGGCAGCCGACTGCTGCTGGCAGCCTCAGTGCCATGCTGGCCTCAGCTCCTATACTTTCTCCCTGACCTGGTACTTCCTCCTCTCCATATACATCTGCTCTCTTTGTCTTAGGATAAAGTTTGCTTTTGAGGGTCACATTTCTGCCTTTCCTCATCATTCCAGCTCAAGTACACCAAGAACCCAACCCATGTATATTTCCTTGTTTTAAAAAAAGTCTTTTAAAATTAAGAACTAGGCAACACCCTCAGGTCCCCTCCCACTGTGTGAGCTTTTCTGCCCTCTCAATAAATCCTGCTTTCTAAAATAAAACAAAATAAAATAAAATAAAGTAAAAAAAAAAAAAAAGAACTATGCATAGAGATGTGGAAAGACAACCATAAAGTCTAAGGCTTTTCTAATCAATTTTAATAATGCTTCCTGACATGATGCAACAGGAAGTACATATCACCATCAATGAAACATTTTTGCCTTAAAATACAGACTCTTGTCAAGTCTCAAAACAAATTACCCATTTACAGAAAATATGAAGGATAGAAACATATATTAAACAACTCCATGAGGATCTAATGAGTTAAATTCAGAATGTGGGACTTTCTACAAATAACCCAAGTTCTACAAAAAATAAACAGAATGGGAGGGCCCTAGGGCTATAGATTGAGATATAAAACAAACTGACCACTTGTAGTGTGTGGATCTCACCGGAACCCAGATTCAAACAAACTGCAAAAAGGCATTTGTGACATAACTGACAAAAATCAGACTTAGCCAGGGTATTAGTTGATATTAAGAAATTATTCATTTTTTGAGTATGATAATGGTATTATGTACTTTTTTTAATTAAAAAAAAACTTTTTAAAAAGATGCCAGCCAGGCTCGGTGGCTCAGCCTGTAATCCTGTGCCTTGGGAGGCTGAGGTGAGTGGATTGCCTGAGCCTGCAGGTTCAAGACCC
>NW_007246372.1:952918-965161 GCF_000164805.1 Carlito syrichta | reverse complement strand
TCTGTTGCCCAGGCAGTGGCACACTCACTGTCACCCCAGCGTCAACCTCCTGGGTCCCGGTGATCCTTCCACCTCAGCCTTCCAAGTAGCAGGAACTACAAGCATGTGCTACCACACCCTGTACCACGCTAATTCGATCTATCTATCTATCTATCTATCTATCTATCTATCTATCTATCTATTTATTGTAGAGATGAGGTCTCACCAAATTGCCCAGGCTGTTCTCAAACCCATGGGCTCAGGCAATCCCCTCACCTTGGCTTCCCAAAGTGCTGGGGTTACAGGTGTAACTTTTTAAAAACAAAATCTCATCTGCTAGAGACACATATTGATGAAAGAATAGGCGTGGCATGGTGGTCACATCTGTAATCTCAGTTCTTTGGGAGGCTGAGGTAAGCAGAGTGATTGAGGCTGGGGGTTCAAGACCGGCCTGGGCAACATAGCAAGACTCTGCTTCAATAATAATAATAAATTCACACAACGTTTTAAAAAAAGGCTCGGCATGATGGCTCATACCTGTAATCCCAGCACTTTGGGAGACCAAGGTGGGAGGATCACTTGAGGCCAGGAGTTCAAGACCAGCCTGTGAAACACAGCAAGACCCCACTTGTACAAAACAATTTTTAAAAATTAGCCAAGTGCGGTGGCACTTGCCTGTAGTCTCAGCTACTCAGGAGGCTGAGGAGGGAGGATCATTTGATCACTTGAGCCCAGGAGTTCAAGGCTGCAGTGAACTATGATTGTGCCACTGTGCTCCAGCCTGGGCGACAGAGACTCCAACTCAAAAAAAAAAAAAAGGTTAGGTTACTGAAGAGCAATAAAACAAAGTATGTAAGTAAATATACATGTATATGATACACCCAGGTACACACATACAAAGAAAATGCCTAGAAGATACACACCAAACCACCAACAGTTATTTCTGGGATAATAAGAGTTAGGGGACTTTGAATTTTTATGTTCTTATCCTGTTTTAGTGTTTTGTAACAAGTACTCCTTTTACAATAACATTTTTATTTTTGTTGAGACAGGGCCACACTCTGTTGCCCAGGCTGGAGTGCAGTGGTACAATGTTGGCTCACTACAGCCTCGAACTCCTGGGCTCAAGTGATTCTCCTGCCTCTGCCTCCTGAGTAGCTGGGACTACAGGCTCACACCACCACTCTCAGCTAATTTTTGTATTTCTTGTAGAGATAGTATCTCACTAAGATGCCCAGACTGGTCTCAAACTCCTAGCCTCAAGTAATCCTCCTGTGCTAGCCTCCCAAAAACCTGGGATTACAGGTGTAAGCCACTGTGGTATCTGGCCTACAATAACATTTTAAAAAAGGAAATTGTAAGTCTGGTGTGGTGGCTCACGCCTTTAATTCTAGCCCTTTGAGAGGCAAAAGTGAGAGGAATGCCTGAGTCCAGGGGTTCGAGACCAGCCTAGGCAACTTGGCGAGATCTCGTCTCTACAAAGAATTTTTAAAAATCAGTCAGTCATGATGGTGCACACCTGTAGTCCTAGCTACTTGGAAGGTTGAAGTCGAAGGATTGCCTGAGACCAGCAGGCCGAGGCTGCAATGACTGTGAGCATGTTACTGCACTCTAGCATGGGTGACAGAGTAAGACTCCTACTCAAAAAATAAAGGAAGTTATAAAATGTAAATATATTGCATTTGTTATAATAATGAATTTTAAAGTCTTAGGAAATGCCTTTTAAAATGTAGAAGAGGCCAGGCTCGGTGGCTCAGCCTGTAATCCTAGCACTTTGGGAGGCCGAGGTGAGTGGATTGCCTGAACCCACGGGTTTGAGACCCACCTGGGCAACTTGGCGAGACCTCATCTCTACAATAAATCAAAAATTAGCCAGGCGTGGTAGCATGTGCCTATAGTTCCAGCTACTTGGAAGGCTGAGGTGGAAGGCTGAGGTGGAAGGATCGCCAGAGCCCAGCAGGTCGAGGCTGCAGTGGCCGGGAGCAACTACTGCACTCCAGTCTGGGTGACAGAGTGAGACTCCAACTCAAAAAAATAAATAAATAAAAATAAAATAAAATGTAGAAGAAAGGGCTGGGTGTGTGTGGTTCACACCTACAATCCCAGCACTTTGGGAGACCAAGGTGAGAGAGCTGCCTGAGCCCATGGGTTCAAGACCAGCCTGGACAACTTGGTGAGACCGCATCTCTACAATAAATCAAAAAACTAGCTAGGCATGGTGGCGCGTGCCTGTAGTTCCAGCTACTTGGAAGGCTGAGGTAGAAGGATCGCCTGAGCCCAGCAGGTCAAGGCTGTGGTGATCATGAGCGTGCCACTGCACTCCAGCCTGGGTGACAGAGTGAGACTTCACCTCAAAAAAAAAAAAAAGAAAAAGGCATTCCTAACTTTGAGATAGCCATAGCGACATATATGATGCTGGGACTAAGGCAGATTTGCAGTATTTAATGATCCCTTAGGAATGCAGAGCCTGGCAGCTGAAGTTGACTGACCCAACATCCTCACTCCTATTATTAATACTTTCCCAGGGTTGGCCTTTGGTTCCCTTGCCCTGACCCACCCTCACAGGAAGTGAGAGAACGTAAGAACTGAGTATTCCTGCAGGAACCACCAGGGAACTCAACCTCATGAAGAAATTTCTTGGTAGCATTCTTATGTTCAGTTCTCACATACGAGAGAGCTGTAGTTCATGATATGCTTGCTTTCTCTGTCTCTTTAACTCTAAGAATTCTTGGACCAAGGTATACAGAGGCACCTAGAAATGTTCATCTTACTTATAAGGATTACATATTTTGGTGATAAATATCTGGCCTGATTCCAGCAGGGTTCTTGTTCCTGTAGGCATATGCTTATTCATACGGAAGCTTTCTGCCAGGAGCCTTGGCATGCCTATCTGTGCTGCTCATTAGACTGCTGCCAGACCACACATAGGCAGAGACTGGACTTGCATTCCAAGAATGTCTATGTCACACTCACAGAAGGTTGGAGTGGAAGAAAAACTGAGTAAGCTGATTAGAACTTGGAACACACAGAAATTAGCTCTAAAATTTTAGAGTCTAAATGGTGTCTAGGTCCCTAGGGTAACCCACAGACACCTGGTCCTCAAATATGGGACTAAGGGCTTAAATGGCCTTTCAGAGCCAGAGGGACAAGAGAAGGCTGAGAGGACTGGCTTATCTTCCTTGGGGCTACACTAGTCCTTTGCTCTGGTACCCTCTAATCTCCCTATCTACTTAATCAATTCCATTCCTATAGTCAAAGATTTCTTAAAGATCCTATCATTTGCCAGGCTTCCAGGATACACAGATAAAATGTGTCAGTCTAGAGGGAACACAGACAAGTAAACCAACAAGGCAACCCAGTGTACTAGGCACCAACAGAAGTGTGTATACAGTATCTGAGGGCAGGAGATTCTAGGGAGAAGGTAGGCACAGCACACTGGACAAGTAGACAATTCACTATGCTAAGTTCAGTGTACCTGGAGACCGGGCACATACAGGTATCATAAGGCGGCAAGGTTCTGGGCTGAGGCAAAAAGAAAAGCCTTAGATTTCTAGTGTCCTTCTGCCCTAGCCTGCCTAGCTCTCACTCCCTACTAGGTTACAACCCAGATCTGCTTAACCTTCCAAAGGGATCCATGATTTTTACATCTCTTTCTCTCCCCTTCAAGCTCCCATTCCCTGGATAAGCAAACTAGCACATCTACATGATAGATAACATTCTGGCAACATGGGAAGGCTGTTTAAATTCACTAATTCACTCACTAATTAGCTGTTAAGATCCATTATGTTCCACACATTGTGTCAGGCCCTAGAGATACAATTTCCAACGACAATACATATTTGAGTGGGGATTCTAGTATTAGGTGTTTATGCTTTTTCACATTTTCTTCCACTATTTCTGAATCCAAAGGGTATTTTATTTGTTGGGATTTAAGTTTCAATTATTTTTCTAAAAATTACCAGATCTCATTTAAAAAGAGATGGAATGGGATCTGGACTACACTGGCACAAACTTTTAAGGGTTATCCAAGACACTGCCTTTTGTCATCCCTTATATCACTGTCTTAAGATGTTCTTTAACTGTTTTCTTTAAAACTAGCGTGACACAGGAATCTGAGGGTTCTATGTTCAAATTTCAGTTCTGTCACTTATTCTGTGACTTCAGACAAGTTATTTTCTCTCTGAGCCTTTGTTCTACTCATCTGTGAAAACGGGGCTATTACCTTCCTCACAAGATGGTTGTAAGAATTAAAGAGATAAAACAGTAAGGGGCTAGCACAGTACCTGGCACATAGATAAGAAATGTTAACCCCCTTCCCTTGTAAACTTAAGGTATACTGCTTCTTTATATTCGCCTTATAACCGTGCAATCAGCAAGTACTTGGTTAATCTGCTAAATGAATGAGTCACTTCCCTTTTTGAATAAGCATCATTCCTTGAAGGAAGAGTAGATGAGACATCAAAACTGTATATGTTTATGTGCTGAGAGGAAATCTAGAATGTGACAGTTTGACCCAAATAATGTCATATTTTCCCCAAAAGTGTTAAAATCAAGGGTCACTTGCTATATTTCTTTTTCTTTTCTTTTTAAGTTGGAATCTCACTCTGTTGCCCAGGCTAGAGTGCAGTGGCATGCTCACAGCCACTGCAGCCTCAACCTGCTGGACTCAGGTGATCCTTCCATCTTAGCCTTTCTAAGTAGCTGGAACTACAGGCACATGCCACCATGCCCGGCTAATTTTTTATTTATTGTAGAGATGAGGTCTTACCAAGTTGCCCAGTCTGGTCTTGAACCCATGGGCTCAGACAATCCTCTCACTTTGGCCTTCCAAAGTGCTGGGATTATAGGCGTGAGCCACCATGCCTAGCTTATATTTCTTATCACTATGAATAGCATCAGTTAAAACTCTGCTCGGCCCTTTACATGAATTATCTCATTTAATCCTTACAGTCTGCCTTGAGGTAAACACTACTGTATCCACATCGGCATCCCTTGGGATGTTAAATTAAGGTTCAGAGTAGTCGGGTCACTTGACATGGTCACTGAACCAGTCAGAAGCAAAGCTTCCTAACCCCAAGCCAATGTGCTTAACAGATGGCACCTCAGTGATATGTTCTTGTTTCCTCAAGCTCAGACCCAGCTTCCAAGTGCCTTACTCAGCACAGGGCCAGGCATCTCATAAATGTATATGGGTTGACAGATCTGATGCCAAGAACATTTAGAGCTGCCCAAGTCAATATGAATCAATCTAGCCAACTAAAGTTGTGGAAAATCAGTACAATGTCCTACAAGATTAAAAACAATCTTCAGTGATTATGTTTTTCAGAACCGGAAATGTTACATAAATGTTTTAGAGTCAATACTTTTTTAAAAAAATAAGTATTGCCCCGAACTCTTAAACAAATGAAAAAAAAAAAAATCAGGGATCTGCAACTGGAAGGAAATTCAAGCCTTCCCAAATTGGTGCCCACCTCTATTAGAGATAACACTACTCATACAGAAGATTAGTTATTCACTAAACTATTTCCCACTCTAGTGAGTTACCTCCTAGGGGCAACAGCACACTGCCTGACAGGGAATACATGTTTGATAAATGTATGTGAATGAATTATGGGTATTTGTCACTTTCAATTCAAAACCAATAAAGCTGGGGAAAAATATTATATTAAAGAAAAGTTCTTCAGCCTGGACAGACCCCAGTTAAGGGCTGTGAATTTCTAGTATAACACAGTGAAAGGAGCAATTTGGGGCCAGAGAGCTTAGTCTGAGGCCTAGCTCTGCCACTCACTAAGCCAGTGTCCTCACCTGCAACTGGGGAGAACTCAGCAGAGATAACAGTGTAAAGAAAAAATAAGAAACTTTCTTGGGCTTTGTCAAGGATTTATTCCTGTATTCAGAAAACCACCCATCTTTAAAAACTCCCACCATGCCAGGTACAGTGGTATAGGCCCATAACACCAGCTACTCAGGAGGCTGAGGTAAGAGGACTGCTCGAGTCCAGGAGTTCAAGATCAGCCTGGGCAGCATAGGAAGACGCTTGTCTCAAAACTAAATAAATGTTTTTTTGTTTGTTTTTGAGTTGGAGTCTCACTCGGTCGTCCAGACTGGAGTGCAGTGGCCGCTCTCGGCCACCGCAGCCTTGACCTGCTGGGCTCCGGCGATCCTTCCACCTCAGCCTTCCGAGTAGCTGGAGTTACAGGCATGTGCTACCACGCCCGGCTAATTTTTTGATTTATTGTAGAGATGAGGTCTCGCTGCCCAGGCAGGTCTCGAACCCGCGGGCTCAGGCAATCCATTCACCTCAGCCTCCCAAAGGCGCGGGATTACAGGCTGAGCCACCGAGCCCGGTTTAAATAAATGTTTTAAAAAGCCTTCCTGTGTCTATATCACAAGGCATTTCTGAGAAGCAACCGAGAGAGTGAATATTAAACAATCAGATGCCACAGAGACTACCATGGGAATCCACCTGGCAACTGGTCCCAGGATTGAATGATCAGTCAGTCCCCTAGGCCATTTCCACAGAAGCAGGCACAACCTGGCTCAACTCTGATCTCTGCGTGTCCCTAGACCAGCTAAGGGACAAAAGCCCACCACTCAGGTGCTTTGTTCCCACTGATCAATGTACTGAAAAGATGGACCCATGACATCTTCAGCAGATGTAAAGAGTAGAGAAGTAGGGTATGACAGCCAGATAGCAATTAGGGCCACCTCTAAGAATCTTAAATCAGAAGCCATGTGGTCGCTGCTATAAAAACTGTATCTCTGGCAATGATTTCTTGGATTGACACCAAAGGTACAGGTGAAAAAAAGAAAAAACAGCAGACAAATGGACTATTATTAAAATGTTTAAATTGTGTGCATCCAAAGACACCATCACTAGAAATGGCAACTCACAGAATGGGAGAAAATGTTTGCAAATCATGCATCTAATAAAAGATTAATATCCAGAGTATATAGAAAACTCTTAATACTTCAAAACAAAAACAACCCAATTCAAAAACGGGCAAAGGAGGACAGGCGCAGCAGCTCAAGCCTATAATCCCAGCACTTTGGGAGGCCAAGGCAAGAGGACTGCCTGAGCCTGCGGGTTCAAGACCAGCCTGGGTAACATGGTGAGACCTTGTCTCTACAATAAATCAAAAAATTAGCTGGATGTGGTAGCACGCACCTATAGTTCTGGCTACTTGGAAGGCTTGAGGTGGAAGGATCATCTGAGCCCAGCACTCCAGCCTGGGTGACAGAGTGAGACTCCAACTCAAAAAAAAAAGGGTGGAGGGCAAAGGACTTGAATAAACATTTCTCCAAAGAAGGCATAAAGACATACAAATGGACAATAAACACATGGAAAGATGCTCAATACCAAAAATCATTGGGGAAATGCAAACCAAAAGCACAACAAGATACAACTCCATACTCCTTAGGATGGTGACTATAAAATTAAAAAAACAAAACACAACAGAAAATAACAAGTTTTGGCAAGTTTGTAGCGAAATGAAATCCTTGTATACTGTTGGTGGTAATGTAAAATGGTACAGCAGCTGTGGAAAAAGCATGGAGGTTACTCAAAAATTTAAAACAATTACTATGTGATCCAGCAATTCTACTTTAGGTATGTACCCAAAGAATTGAAAGCAAGGTCTCAAAGAGCTATTTGTCTATCCATGTTCATAGCTGCATTATTCACAATAGTTAAAACAGGGAAGTGATCCACGTGTCTATCATAATGGATAAGCAAAATGTGCCATATATATTCAACAGGATAGCATTCAGCTTTAAAAGGAAATTTTGATACATGCTACAATGTAAATAGGCACAAAAAGACAAATACTAAGCCAGGGCGTGTGCTGGTAATCACAGCTAAGCTGTGAGGAGGCTAAGGCAGGAAGATCACTGGAGTTTACGAATTCAAGAGCAGCACTGGCAACACAGCAAGACCCCATCTTAAAAAAACAAACAAAAAAATGCTATATGATTCCACTCATATGAGGTACTTAGAGTAGTTGAAATCATAGAGATAGAAAGTAGAATGGTGGTTGGTAGCTGCTGAGGGGAAGAAAAATAGGGAGTTACTGTCAGTTTTGCAAAATGAAAACTGTTCTGGAGATAAAAGGTGGTAATGTTTCCACAGCAATATAAATGTACTTAATACACTAAGCTGAATATTTTTAAATGTTTACAATGGTAAATTTAAAGTTATGTGTATTTTACCAAAATAAAAAAATTGGGGGGGAACCTCAGGTTCCCCCAAAAGGTCATATATTGTTCTATGTCCTTATTAGAAATATTTAGAATAGGCAAATTCATAGAAATAGAAAGTAGATTAGAGGTTACCAGGAAATGGAGGGGGAAGAGAAAGCAGTTATTGCTTAACGGGTACAGAGTTTCTGTTTGGGGTCATGAAAATGTTTTGAAAATAAGTAGTCGTGGTGTTATACAACATTGTGAATGTACTTATTGCCACTGAATTGTACACTACAAATGGTTAAAATGGTAAATTTTATGTTATATTTTACCACAATAAAAAAAAGTTTTTAAGAAAATCTGAGATCCTTATTTTTTAAAAAGTCAAAACCACATTTCCATCCTATTAAGAACATGCTTTTTTGAGTTACTGATGATGGTTATCCTGACTGGTGTTAGGTGGTATCTCAGTGTGGTTTTAATTTGCCTTTCTTTGATGACTAGTGAGGCTGAGCATTTTTTCATGTATCTGTTGGTTGCTCACATGTCTTCTTTTGAGGAATGTCTATTCATATCTTTTGCCCACTTTGTAATGAGGCTATTTGTTTTTTTTCTTTTTGGCACATTTGAGTTCCTTGTAGATCCTAGATGTTAGGCCTTTGTCAGACATATCACTGGCAAATATTTTTTCCCAGTCTGTGGACTGTCTCCCTGTTCTCTTGATGGTTTCTTTGGCTTTGCAGAAGCTTGTCGGTTTGATGAGGTTCCACTTCTCTATCTTATCTCTTATGGCATGGAACTTGGGGTTTTGATCAAGAATTGTACACAAAAACCAACAGATGCTGGAGAGAATGAAAAGGGAACACTTCTACACTGTTGGTGGGAGTGTAAACGAATACAACCTCTGTGGAAAACAGTCTGGCGATTCCTAAAAGATCTAAAAATCAACCTTCCACACAACCCCACAATCCCCCTACTGGGAAAATAGCCATAGGAACTCAAAATCACTCTAAGAAAAAGATACCTGCACATGTATGTTTATTGCAGCATTATTCACAATAGCAAAAACATGAAACCAACCATGCTCCTCAACAAAAAAGAACTGGATAAAAAAAAAAAAAAGGAGCACATATACACAATGGAATATTACACAGCCATAAGGAAGGACAAAATTATGAACTTCACAGCAACTTGGATGGACTTACCTGAGTCTATGATACTGAGTGATCTATCACAGAAACAAAGAACTGAGTATCACAAGTTCTCACTCATAAGCAGACCCTGATAAATTATCATAATACCATAAGAAAAGGTTTGGTAGTAGTGGGAAACTGCGGTGGGGAGGGTGTGAGAGGGGGCAGGATTGCAACAAGGGCACCTGCATAATGAACATTTGTATACCCAATCCTGATTTGTACCCCACATCTTTAAAAAACAACAACATGCTGAGCATTCCTTACATACATTATATCTACACATTAAGATTTACTGACTTATTGGATAAATTCATGGTTAAGATAGTGGACGTCTATGCAGGCATTAGAAGTAATGCTTACAGAAGGGACTGGCAAAAACACAGAGGCATTAACATTAAAATGTGTTTTTTTTTTTCCTTCAGCATTAACACATTAGTAGGAAAAAGCAAGATATAGAACTGTGTACAGTGAATAATTCCAACCACTTAAAAAATGTGCCTGGTGGTAGAAAACAAGAAAATATAGCAACCACAACAAATGCTCTCTTTAGATACTGGAGCTAGGGATGATTGGAGGGGGAGCCTTTCTGTATTTTCCAAAATGAGCATATATTACTTTCACAATTTAAATTACTGGACTTTTTGTTTGTTTTAAAGTACATGTCCAAGATGATCTGGTTATAGCCAAGTATTGTGGGGTTGAGATAAACCTGGGGTCAAGATAGGTCTAGGTGCACTGGTAATTCTGTAGCCATGAGCAGTTAGCTGTCCAAGACTATCACCAGGCCTGAGCATTCCAAACTACCACCGGCTCCTCTATGCCCTCCTGTAACCAAACGCCAAAGTAGCTCCCAAACAGAAGGATTTTCGAGTGTTCTTATCACATTTTTGACGATGATGCAGTTTCTGGACACAAGTAGTGCCACTTTCACTTGATCACGGCTGTTCCAACTCTGCATAATCAGAAGTGGTTGGGGTTGAGCCGAGCTCTGTAAATTCAGCAGCCTCAAATGGACAATTTACCCTATGCTTCTGCATGTCCTAATTCAACAACATTCAGATCAGGGCGTTACTGACATTGTCTCAGATCCTACAGTTCAGTTCACTCTGAGTTATTTCAAAGGGTTTCAAGGGATCTACACACTTTTTCAATATTTACATTCAATATTTACATTCAAAACTGTACATGACAACAAATAACCAACAGGCACAGTGGCTCATGCCTGTAATCTCAGCACTTTGGGAAGTGGAGGCAAGAGAACTGAGTGAGCCCATGGGTTCGAGACCAGCCTGGGCAAACTGGTGAGACCTCATCTCTACAATAAATCAGAAAATTAGCTGGGTGTGGTAGTGCATGCCTGTAGTCCCAGCTACTTGGGAACCTGAGGCAGAAGGATCACCTGAGCCCAGCAGGTCGAAGCTGCGGTGACCTTTAGTGTGCCACTGCACTCCAGCCTAGGTGACAGAGTGAGACTCTGACTCAAAAACAAACAACAACAACAACAACAAAAAACCCAATCATAAAATAGGCAAAGAATATGAACATTTCCCCAAATACAAATACAAATACTGTTCAGCTCACTCTGAGTTATTTCAAAGGGTTTCTGGAGATCTACACACGTTTTCAATATTTACATTCAATATTTACATTCAAAACTGTACATGATAACAAATAACCAACAGGCACAGTGGCTCATCCCTGTAATCCCAGCACTTTGGGAAGTGGAGGCAAGAGGATTGAGTGAGCTCATGGGTTCGAGACCAGCCTGGGCAAATTGGTGAGACCTCATCTCTACAGTAAATCAGAAAATTAACTGGGTGTGGTGGTGCATGCCTGTAGTCCCAGCTACTTGGGAACCTGAGGCAGAAGGATCACCTGAGCCCAGCAGGTCGAAGCTGCGGTGGCCGTTAGTGTGCCACTGTATTCCAGCCTGGATGACAGAGTGAGACTCTGACTCAAAAATAAACAACAACAACAAAAAAATAACACATTCACAAAATAGGCAGAGAATACAAACAGACATTTCTCCAAACAAGATATACAGATGGGCAATAAACACATGAAAAGATGTTCACATTATCATTCATTAGAAAAATGTAAACCAAAACCACAATGATATATCTATCATTCCACACCCACTAGGATGAATATAATTTTTTTAAATGGGCAAAAACAAGTGCTGAGGAGAGCATGTAGAGAAACTGGAACACTCATAAACTGTTAGTGCTAATGTAAAATAGTGCAGTCACTATAGAAAAGTTTGGCAGTTCCTCCAAAAGTTAAACATAGAGCCAGGTGTGGTGGCTTATACCTATAATCCCAGCACTTTGGGATGCTGAGATACTAGGACTGCTTGAGCCCAGGAGTTCAAGACCAGGCTAGGCAATATAGTGAGACCATGTCTCTATAAAAAAATCAAAAAATTACCCAGGTATGGTGGCATGTACCTGTAGCCCCAGCTACTTGGTAGGCTGAGGCAGAAGGATCACCTGAGCTCAGGAGGTCAAGGTTGTAGTGAGCCATGACTGTGCCACTACACTAGCCTGGAAAACTCAACAAGACACTGACTCAAAAAAAAAAGTTAAACATAGAGTTGCCATATGGCCCAGCAATTCCACTCTTAGGTATACATCCAAGAGAAGTGAAAATATGTTCAAACAAAAACTTGTACATGAACGAACACAGCAGCATTATTCAGTTACTAAAAAGTGGAAACAGACTAAATGTCAATCTATTAATAAATACATTGATGGATAAACAAAATGTGGCTTGGCCGGGCTCGGTGGTTCAGCCTGTAATCCCAGCACTTTGGGAGGCCGAGGTGAGCGGACTGCCTGAGCCCGTGGGTTCGAGACCCGCCTGGGCAACTTGGCGAGACCTCATCTCT
>NW_007246372.1:945437-952722 GCF_000164805.1 Carlito syrichta | reverse complement strand
AAAAAAAAAAAAAAAAGTGGCTCAATGAAATACTACTGAACAATAAAAAGGAATGAAGTACTGATACATGCTACAATATCAATGAAGTTTGAAAACATTAAGCTTAACCCTTTGCACTCAGGTGTTCCCTCTGAGAGGACAGTGTAAATCTATCAAACCACTTGACGTCCCCTCTCAGAGGACATAAAGAGATTGCTGGTGATTACACAGGACAAACTTATGCCAGTGCAAATTTTTCAAAAATGTACGTTTCCTTGAAGTTTTCCATTCAAATTGCACAAAAAAGCAAATAAACAGATGGAATATATACTGAGATATACATTTTTAAAAAATCAGCTGACATTATGTAGAAAGAGAATGTGTGAAGTGCTTTCACAGTGGCACACAGACTGGACAATAAATTACATATTATTAATGTGTGAGGAAGAAAACGAGACTGCACTGTCTGCCCAAATAGAAAAACAGCAGGTGGAAGAGGTCAAATAAATTACGATTGCACAACACATATCAATGAATCTGCAATGCATGTCAGTAACTGTTTCACATGTTACCACAAGTTAGAAAAATATAAGATTTTTTTTTGTCCTAAATAAGTTCCTCAATGTACAAAATTCCATAATAAGCCAAATATCATTACAACAAAATAACTGGTTCCAACACTATACTATTTAACATGAAGTAATTAGTTTTTTTGTTTTGTTTTGTTTTTTGGTTTTTTTTGAGTTGGAGTCTCACTCTGTCGCCCAGACTGGAGTGCAGTGGCCGCTCCCTCCACCACAGCCTCGACCTGCTGGGCTCCAGCGATCCTTCTGCCTCAGCCTTCCAAGTATCTAGAACTACAGGCGTGTGCTACCGCGCCTGTATTTTTTTTTTTTTCTATTTTTAAAAATTTATTGTAGAGATGAGGTCTCGCCAAGTTGCCCAGGCAGGTCTCGAACCTGCAGGCTCAGGCAGTCCACTCACCTCGGCCTCCCAAAGTGCTGGGATTACAGGCTGAGCCACCGAGCCTGGCCAGTAATTCGTTTTTAACTATTTTGTAAAAAAGTGCAGTCAAGTTGCTGCTAGGTGATCTGCGATATGACACCAAGTGCAAAGGGTTAATAAAAGCAGCTAGATACAAAAGGCCACATATTCTATGACTCCATTTATATTAAATGTCCAGAATAGGCAAATCCAGAGACAGACAGGAGATTAGTGGTTGCCAGGAGATGAAAAAAGGAATGAATAGAGAATGACTGCTAACATGTTCAGGGGTTCTTTTTGAGGTAATAAAATGTTCTGGAATTAGTGGTAATGATTGTACAACCTTGTGAACATCCTAAAAAACACTGAATTGCACACTTTAAATAGGGAATTTTATGGCATGCAAATTGTATCTCAAAAAAATTGAGACATTCTAGAAAATAATTGGCCAGTCATCTTCAAAGATATACAGTCATTAAAGATAAAAAAAGACAGAGGAACTGTCCCAGATTGGAAAAGACTAAGGAGACTTAACAACTAAATACAATGCATGATCCTGGATTGGGTCCTGGAACAGAAAAATGACAGTAGGACAAATGGCAAAAATTGAATAAAGTCTCTAGATTAATTAGTAGTAGTGTATCAGTGTTAAATTTTATGTTTAGGTCATTTTAATATAGTCATGTACAAAGTTAACATTAGGGGAAGTGAGGTGAAGGGTATACCAAAAGTCTATGGATTATTTTTGCAAGTTTTTGTAAGTCTAAAATTATTTAAAAAAAAAAAAAAAGTTAAAAAACAACGTGCATGATGCATGGTGAAGGCTGGCAGATTTTTTTTCTGTATAAGGCCATATAGTTAATACTTCACACTTTGTGGACCATATGGTTTTGTGGCAACTACTTAACTCCACTGATGTAGCATTAACGTAGCCAAAGACAATATAAAGTAGGTGTGACTGAAACAGACACTGAAATTTAATTTTCCTATAATTGCCACATATCATGAAATACTATTCTCTTATGTCCCACCATTTAAAAACATAAAAATCATTCTTAGCTTACAGGCCACACAAAAACAAGCAGTAATGGCAGATTTTGTTCACAGGCTTTTTTTTTTTTTTTTTTTGAGTTGGAGTTTCACTCTGTCACCCAGACTGGAGTGCAGTGGCACACTCCCGGCCACCGCAGCCTCGACCTGCTGGGCTCCAGTGATCCTTCCGCCTCAGCCTTCCAAGTCGCTGGAACTACAGGCACGCACTACCACACCTGGCTAATTTTTTTATATTTATTGTAGAGATGAGGTCTCACCAAGTTGCCCAGGTGGGTCTTGAACCCGTGGGCTCAGGCAATCCACTCACCTCAGCCTCCCAAAGCGCGGGATTACAGGCTGAGCCACCGAGCCTGGCTGTTCACAGGCTTAATATGCAGACCTCTGCTCTAGATAACAATTTGTCAATGTGTGCTTCAATTTTTAAAAAAGTTTAATATCAAATAAATGTGGCAACACTAGATTAAACAAATGAAACAATTATCCTGGTTTATAAAACACATTTATTTACTGCGGTATCTCTAAGTGCCTTTATTGTGCTACCATATACTAAGAAGCTACAAGGAAGGATAATGGCATATAGCTTTCCCCAAACTTATTTTACCATAAAATCCTTTTCTCAAAGATATCTTTTCAGATGAGTGGCCGGAAGAACACACTTAGGAAAACGCTGATTTAGGTACTTCTTAAAAAGAAACTTTCAGATTGAGAAGCTTTAAAAATTCCAACAAATTAAGATCATTTTACCCAGCAACTGGATAACATGTGAATAAGCATTTCACAATTTTTTTAAATCTTGGGAACACAAACACACAAGTACATACACACCGGCAGAAACTTTTGGTTCACCACCAATGTTTGGGGGATGGGGAACAGAGGAAACAAGTAAGCAGAACTGGGTCATAATACGGAACCACTGCTCTGTAAGCCAACATAGGCATTCCTAAGCATCCTAACAGGTGTCAAAAAGGCGATTTACTTGGAGTTTTGTAAAGCACAAAATAAGGAAATCTGATGTTTAATTAAAAACTAAAGATATGCTAAAGCATCATCTGCAGATAACATACAAGTGACGATAAACTGGTAAGCCCATAAGAGAACTGGTTTTATATGATGGATGGAAAGCTAGTCTACAGACTGCAAAAATTTTCTCACATCTATACACACACTGCTGAAAAGATGATTAAAGAAGGGCTTACATTTCGGGGAGGAGAAGGCTGGCCTGAGAAACCTCAGGGGGCCTTCCCAACTAAGGCTTCTCAATTGTGTGATAGAAAGAGTTCACTGGCTTCTCCTGGTCAAACACAAAGTCTTCAGAACCATTTCCAAGTTTTTCTTTTTTTTTTCCAGCCAAAACTTGGATAAATATTTTATTTTAATGGTTATATATTTAACACAGATCTTAAAAATTCATAATAAACATACCCTACCTGTGATTTCATGAATAATTTTGCTTTGGAAAAGACTAAGAAGCTAAGTAAAAACAGCACAAAACAAAAAAGAAAGAACAGAAGCATGCTAATTTACAGAAAACTAACAATAGTACACAGCAAAAAATCGTGAAGCTGGTACCTAAACAACGCAGTTTAGGGAAGAAACTCAAAAGGAGCATTACGTTTTTGCAGCACTATTAGAAACAATTCTGCAGTATGATGCTGCAGCACCATTTGGGCATTTCCCAGTTTTTCTAAGAAAAAAGATACTAACCCATGAGATGGGACCCTGTCGACTTATTCATTCAACAAACATTCAAGGTGCCTCTATCCGATGTTAGGTCATTCCAAAGTTCATGAAAAGAAGGATGTTCCACAAGACAACCAAAAAGAGATTAATTACATAAGGTCGCATGCATTGGTCTGGTTTACAGGTGAAAAGAAAAGACGGCAAAAATAAATAAATAAATAAATAAATGTCACATTTACTCTGAGAGCAGTCAGCACCAGAAAAATTCTGAATAACTACTTAGAATTAGAGGCTTTCCAGTTGAAAAGGACCTCCATCTAACACCTGTATGCCTCCCTCAATAGGGAGGCACGCCTTTGGAGGCAATCCATTCCACGCTAGTCACCTCCGGTGATTCTTCCGTTTAAGTTCTCCTATTAAGTAAAAATCTTGTCTTCCTGTAGTATCCACCTGTTAATCCTAGTTCTGCCTCTTTCAGTCCCAGTGATGAAGTGGAAGCCCTCTTCGTCATAACAATGTTTTCAGGTTTTAAAAACGTTCCCTTCCAGCGCACTCTTTTCTGGACTAAACATTCCAGATCTTTAAAAGTTCCTGAACTGAATCCAGCTGCCTCAATGTGAAGGATGGGTATCAAGTAAAGCAAGAAAGCACTGAAGATCAATGGGCTTCAAACATCTCTATGTACAGGATCCCCTACGCAAAGTTCAAATCGCAGTTTCCCAAATTCCCACCCAGATTCTAAACCAGATGTCTGATTTGAGTCCCGCACTGTAAAGCCGGCATCCCAAAGGATTTCACAGCAGATGGTGTTAAGAACCGTATTTTGAGAAACGCTGCCCCTTTTACAAATGAGAAAACGGAGGCCCAGCACAGGGAAGGGATTTAGCCCAGAACAACTGGCTGTCGGTGGCAGTCTCCAACCTGGGCCCCGTACTCTCAGTCCTACTCTGTTCACCACACACCCCGGCCTCTGCCTCCTCACTCGGGGCAAACTCGTTTCATGCGCTATCACATAAGAGAGGCGACCCGCACGGAATCAATGCGAGCCCCAGTACGAAAAGGAGAGCTCGTGAACGTCCTTCCCTTTCTCAAGGCCTCAGTTTCCCCAACCTGTACCCATGGGACGGAAGACCACAACGCCAGCCTGACCTCTCTTCTGGCGCTGACGGCCCGGGGCAGGGCGGGGCTTTCTCTCTCTGGGCCCCTGGGCTCAGGTGTCGTAGCCCGCGAGCCCCGGGAAGGCGAAATAGGGTTCTCCCGTCCCCCAACCTCTACGGTCCCTGTCTCCACCTAAGCCGTTCACATACCTGCCTCCACGCAGTTAATGCCGACAGCCGTCCGGCTTATCTCTCTGTTGGCCAACTTGCCAGTCCCCCCGCCGGGTCAATCTGTTAGGCAGGTTCTCCGAGCCCCTCCTACGCGAACTCTTGTCACCTGACGCGAAGCCGCGTCTCTCGGAAGGACTTCCGGCTCCAACCGGAAGAGGTTAAGCCTCTGAACTGTTCCGGATCAGACCCGGGGCTCTATGGTTCCGTCTGCGGGCAGAAAGTAGAGGAATATAAGAGCTACGCGGCTTAGTAACTTTTCAAAGAACTTGGGGTTGGGACATCTTGAAGAAAAAGCTCATTCCGGAAATTACCAAATTAACTTGGAACATCTTGTTGACCCAGAATGTAAGGTTGATGGCAATAATGATGTCGAAGGACACAGGAGCTAACTTAAAGGAAATCCTACTGAACAAATAGGGACAAGCTCAGCATCAAAACACATAATGATAGTAAGAGAGTATAACTAATTGAATAAAATAGTATTCCATGAGTCCTTACTGACATAAAGGAGTGAATAAACAAATGAAATGGGAAATTTTGCTTTTTGTAGAATGCCAACTAATAAACATGATGGAGTTAGAAAATCACTAATGAATGGTAAAACAAGAGAAACAGGATGTTTACACAGTAAAAGTGTCTCCCATAAATTATATATTGGTTACAGAGGGGGAAAAATACTGTTACAGAGGTGTAACCTAGCAAAACGAGTGAATCAAAGTGATAAAAAATAGCATCAACAGTAATGGATCAAGATAATGTGCCTCCTAATAAGATACACTGAGGACACAACATCTGTTCTGTAGTATTCCTGTTCAGATCTCATGAGGAGGCACTAGATAACCCCAAACAAAGTGAGATAGGAATCAGGCAGGACTAGTTTCCCAAAACTAGGGTCCAAAAGGGCCAGATCTTACTGACAGGACTAAATGCAATGAGAAGACCAGCCAAAGACAGTCAAGATCAACTAAGACCAAGATGGCCCCCAAAGCAACCTCTGCTTGTCCTTTTTACTTATTATATGCTAATTATAATACATTAGCATGCTAAAAGATACTATTCTCACCAGCACAGTAACAGTTTATTATTACCATGGCAACTCCCAAAAGTTATATGGTTTAAAAGGGGGAGAAATCTTCAATTCTGGAAATTCCCTGCCCCTCTCCTGGGAAACCTAAGAATGATCTCCCTCTTGCTTAGCATATAGTCAAGAGATAGCTATAAAAATAAAACCCCGGTGATGCATGGTTCCTGTTCTTCCTATGGATCAACCCAGGCTGATCTGCCTATGGAGCAACCTGCTGTCAGCCTGCTTTCAATAAGTTTGTTTCATTTTACAACTGAAACCTCAGTGATGTACATAGACTGCTCTACCTATGAACTAACCATTTTGCTGTTTGTTTCTTTACGAAACTTACTTTTATTTCCTACTTGTGGCTCATGCTTGAATTCTTTCCTGCATGAAGCCAAGAACGCACTTGGCCTTATGGGCAAAACCCTAATTCTGGGGTTCACCTGCATCATTTTCCTTGGCAACTCTATTGGGACCCCAATTTTGGGGTCCCCTAGCCTGTATTAGAAGGACACTCTAAAAAATAACTCATTCTTATGAAACACTGAGAAAACCTGAGGAACTGTTTCAGTTTAACGGAAACTAAAGAAGCATGATGACAAAATGTGATGTATGATTCTAAATTGGACCCTGGATTGGGGGGGGGGTGCTGTGGAATAGCTGTAATGGACAATTTAGGACAAGTAATGGAACTTGAGTATGGATTGTGGATTAGCCGTTAATACATATTGTATCAAATCATGTGCTGATAAGTGATGGAGCTACAATTTGCACCCAAGCAGCCATTCTCTAGAGTTCTTGACAGCCATCTTCCTTGTTTCATCCACTCAACTAGGAATTAGGCCTGAGTAGAAGATGAATATAGTAGATGAAATAATGTAATAAGTGAAATTCCTAGTCTAACAGATACCTTCTCAGGTTTCTTGAACAGGAAGTAACTCGGGGACTGTTTCCAGTCACACACACCTGGATTTAAATCTAGGCTCTAAGAGAAAACCAGCCCTGACATTCAGGAGTTGGCCGGGTTCTCACAGGTTGACCTTGGTGTTCTGTTGAACATAAAAAAAATTTTTTTTTTTTGAGTTGGAGTCTCACTCTGTCGCCCAGACTGGAGTGCAGTGGCCGCTCCCGGTCACTGCAGCCTCGACCTGCTGGGCTCTGGCGATCCTTCCGCCTCAGCCTTCTGAGTAGG
>NW_007246372.1:937130-944991 GCF_000164805.1 Carlito syrichta | reverse complement strand
GTAACCAGGAGCAGCCACTGCACTCCAGTCTGTGTGACAGAATGAGACTCTAACTCAAAAAAAAAAAGAAAAAAAAAAGAAAAGAAATTATAGCTGGACATACTGGCTCACACCTGTAATCTCAGCACTTGGGGAGGCCAAGGCAGGAAGACCACTTGAGACCAGAAGTTTGAGACTAGCCAGGAAGGCCACTTGAGACCTCACCTCTAAAAATAGAGAGAAAGAGAGAGATTACAGTTTTAGCCTCAACCTACTCTTCCCTTCTTCTAGATAAGATGTATTAATGTATCCACTCTTGGACAGTATCTAATCCAGATCAAAGCCCCACTTCATTAAACTCTCCCCCAGATCACCTAGTGTAAGCTCAAATCCCTTATGTTCTTTGTAACCCCCTGTTACTGAGATGCCCTATTGTTCTTCACAATTCACACTCCACCCACCCTATAACAAGTGATACACCCAACGTTTAACCACAGGTGTGTTCCAATTTATCCCAGCTAAGAGGGTTGTTGTGATAATATTTAGAACAGGCTTAGCATAGAATGAACTGTGGATATACTTTTTTAAAAATTCCAGCCGGGCTCGGTGGCTCAGCCTGTAATCCCACGCCTTTGGGAGGCTGAGGTGAGTGGATTGCCTGAGCCCGCGGATCTGAGACCCACCTGGACAGCAAGACCTCATCTCTACAATAAAATCAAAAAATCAGCCGGGCGCGCGCCTGTAATTCTGGCTACTCGGAAGGCTAAGGCGGAAGGATCGCCAGAGCCCAGCAGGCGAGGCTGCAGTAGCCGGGAGCGGCCACTGCACTCCAGTCTGGGCAACCGAGTGAGACTCCAACTCAAAAAAAAAAAAAAAATTCCTACTCAGCCGGGTGCTGTGGCTCAAGCCTGTAATCCCAGCAATTTCAGAGGCTGAGGTGAGAGGATTGCTTGAGTCCACGAGCTCGAGAACAGCCTGGGCAACTTGGCAAGACCTCATCTCTACAATAAAAATAAAATAAAGTTAGCCGGGTGTGGTAGTGCACGCCTGTAGTTTTGGCTACTTGGAAGGCTGAGGTGGAAGGATCACCTGAGCCCAGCAGGTTGATGCTGGGGTGGTTGTGAGCATGCCACTGCACCTGGGTGATGGAGTGAGATTCCAACTAGGGGGAAAAAAATTCCTACTTGAGCTACTAACTCCTTTGAAAAAGTCACAAAGCATCATCATTATGAAAAGATTGAAAAAAAAGTCAGAATCCATCAGCTTCAACTAAGACAACTCACTGATTATATTCCCTTTTACTCTTTTTGTTGAGTTCATATGGCAGAATGAAGGAGAAATTCAACTTTTCTTTGGTCAGAAATGAGGTCATTCTTGTACAGGTACTGAGGCTCATGCCTGTAATCCTAGCACATTGGGAGGCTGAGGTGGGAGAGTTACTTGAGGCCAGGCATTCAAGACCAGCCTAGGCAACATAGCAAGACCTTATCTCTACAAAAAAATTTTTTTTTAGTTAGCCAGGTCTGGTGGCGTGTACTTGTAGTTCCAACTACTCAGGAGGCTGAGGTGTGAGGAACACTTGAGCACAGGAGGTCAAGGCTGCAGTGAAATATGATTATGCCACTGCACTCCAGCCTGGGTAACAGAGTGAGACCCTGACTCAAAAAAAAAAAAAAAAAAAGGAAAATAAATGAAGTCATTCTCATGTTATTTCTGGAAAGCAATAACCACATTCTTGAAATTTTAACATTAGGAAACCAGCACTGTTTATTTCTTCATGTTCTTTTTATTAAAAATCTACCCAAGGGAACTCCTTCGGGCCCCCTCCGACTGTGGGAGCTTTTCTGTCCTCTTAATAAATCCTGCTTTCTAAAAAAGAAAACAAAAAACAAAAACCTTCCCAATAAATAACAGAATTGGAACTACCAAACTTGGAAGAACTACAGCTTCAAAAATACATCAAATAATGTCTTCTCTGCTTTAGCACACTAAGGTACTTATAGTACCTGGAAACCCTGGGAATTTGTGGGAGTTGGTGATGTTGGCATTTATCCTGCTAGGGCTCAACATAGATTTAATATTATCTGATGCCTACAAAAATTGTGCTGAACAAAATATACTCATTTCGGTGGGGAAAAAAAAATTTTTTTTTTTGAATTGGAGTCTCACTCTGCCACTCAGACTGGAGTGCAGTGGCCACTCCCGGCCACCGCAGCCTCGACCTGCTGGGCTCTGGCGATCCTTCCGCCTCAGCCTTCCAAGTGGCCGGAACTACAGGCACACACTACCACGCCCGGCTCATTTTTGATTTATTGTAGAGATGAAGTCTCACCAAGTTGCCCAGGCGGGTCTCGAACCCGTGGGCTCAGGCAATTCACTCACCCCGGCCTCCCAAAGCGCTGGGATTACAGGCTGAGCCATCGAGCCCAGCCGGGAAAGAATTTTTAAAACATAAGTTTTCTGATTTCTCCCTCTGCTTGCTCTGAGCATCCCAAGAGTTCTTATTTTAAAAGCCCTGGTCCTCCTCCTCCTCCCCTTGTTCCCCCTTACTCCTCTAATGTAATAATAATAATAATAATAGCTAAAGCTTATTGAATGTTTATAACGTGCTGCACACTATGCTAAGGACTTCAGGCCATTTAATTCTCATCCCACCCCAGTATTGTGAGGAAAGTATTATTACAAATGAGGAGCTCGAGGACTGGAGAAGCTAAGCACCATGTCCAAGGCCACACAGCCAGTAAGAGTCAGGCTCAAGATTGAAATCTGCCCACGAAGTCTGCTCCTGTTGTAATGTTGCTTCACCTGCCTGGTACAGAGAGTAGGGTCTGTGAAGGGATGGAGGGAGAGATGGGACTGGAAAGGAAGAAAGAAGCTAAAAGGGGGGGGGGGTTTGGAGTTGGTGCAGAAGCATTCAGACCCTCTGCAGAGGGCAGAGGAAAGGATGGAGTATAGGAGCACAAGACCAATAGGAGGCCATTGTAGAGCCTCAGAGGGAGCAGGAGCCTGATCCAAAGGCTCTAGGGGATAAGAAAGGCTGGAAAGTGGGAAAGGGCAAGTTGTAGGGCAGAAGAAGAGTGTGATTAGGGATCTGAGGCCTCAGGTGTTTATTTGCCATGTGAGGAGAGGCAAGGAGTGTGGGAGATCTTCTGACTTATATGATCTTTTAGGACTCACAGGTCCCTGACCTTCTCTAGGCTGCAATTTTAGCATCTGTTCAATACAAGGAGAGAAATATTTCAGGAAACACCCAGCTCTGGTAGGAGGTGAGGAGATAGCATCACCTTCTCCTTCAGTCTCCTCACCTGGCATGGGGGGGGGGGTAGATTCCCCAGGCCTGGCTGGCCCCTTGTCCCCACTCTCACCCCATGGTAGTCTCTCCTCATGGGTACAGGAGGTTCAGAGAGGAAGACCATATGATATAGCCTGACCAAGCTGTTATGCCTGCTAACCAGAAAAGCTGAGAGTAAGACAGCAGCTATTACAGTAGAGAAAGAGTTTAGTGATAGCAAAGAGCTGAGTGAGGAGAATGGGAGATATCTCTCAAATCATTCTTCCCCAAATTTTAGGCTGGGGTTTTTTAAGGAGCAATTTGGTGGGGAGGGGGCTAGGGAATGGGCATTGCTGATGGAGTGGGGGTGAAGTCAGGGGTGCCAAAACTGTATTCATGCACAGAGCCAGTTTTTGGGAGGGAGTCAAAGGACCAGCAGAGTCAGCTCCTTGGTATGTGTCCTAGGTCCAGGTGGGGTCACCGGCCCATCAGAATGTTAAGTCTGAAAAACATCTCAAACACCATTTTTAGGTTTTATAATAGGCCATCTATAAAGCAAGTTCCATGACCATCGGCTATTGACCCCGAGCAGTAAGCAATTAGTAGGAAGGTATGGGAGAGGTGGGATCCCTGGAGATTAAAGCTGTTTGTGCCCTTCAGTTGATGACACTTCAGGATGCCATTAAGGAGACCTGTGTGACCTTAGGCTCATTGTTTATTAATCTTGTGGGCAGCCTTCTCCCTCCCTGAGTCAGAACATAAAGATAATCAATTGCTCTCTGTTGAAGTGACTATATTAAATAGTCATGTAAGAAGAACAAACAGAAACAATGGATTTGTTCTTTTTTTTTTTGAGCTGGAGTCTCACAGCTACTCCACTCCAGCGTCAACCTGCTGGGCTCTGACGATCCTTCTGCTTCAGTCTTCCAAGTAACCGGAACTACAGACACGTGCTACCATGCCCAGCTAATTTTTGACTTATTGTAGAGACAAGATCTCGTCAATTTGCCCAGGCTGGTCTCAAACCTGCAGGCTCAGGCCATCTACTCGCCTCGGCCTCCCAAAGTGCTGGGATTACAGACTGAGCCACTGAGCCTGACTGAGATTTGTTAATTTCTAACCATAGCTGCAACTTTGTGGAAGAGCTCAGGTCTCTTCCACAGCTTTTACCCTGTGGCCCTGTATTAATTTTACATAAGCAGTTTCAATTGTGTGCAGACAGATGTGAGAATAAACCAAAGAAAGCAAGTGAGGAGCAGGGCCTCATTAGTTACCAGATCTGGGGCAAATGGGCAAATCTTTGTTGTGTGTGGGAGAGAGAAGGTTGCCCTAGAGGATTTTTTTTTTTTTTTGAGATGGAGTCTCATTCTGTTGCCCAAACTGGAGTGCAGTGGCACACTCCCAGCCACTGCAGCCTTACCCTGCTGGGCTCTGGCAATCCCTCCGCCTCAGTCTTCCAAGTAGCCAGAAATACAGGCACATGCTACCATGCCTGGCTAGTTTTTTATTTATTGTAGAGATGAGATCTCGCCAAGTTGCCCAGGCGGGTCTCAAACCCATAGGCTCAGGTAATCCACTCGCCTCAGCCTCTCAAAGTGCTGGGATTACAGGCTGAGCCGCTGAGCCCAGCCGGATTTCTTTTTTTTAATAGAGATGGGGTTTTGCTATGTTGCCTTGGCTGGTCTCAAACTCCTGGGCTCAAGTGATTCTCCCTCGGCCTCCCAGAGTGCTGGGTTTATGGGTCTGCGCCACTACATCCAGATCCTGTGAGGTTAACAAACATGTTTCTTAAACAGTGAGCCTAATGTTGCACAGATCTCCTTAATGGAATCCTGAAGTTTGATCAAACAAAGGGCTCAAACAGCTTTAATCTCCAGGGATCCCACCTCTCCTATACCTTCTTGCTAAGCCACCTCTATATGAGCTTATTGCTCATGGGTCGGTAGCCAATGGTTGTGAAACTTGCTTTATAGGTAGCCTCTGTATTGTAAAACTTAAAAATGATGTTCGACATGTTTTTCAGATTTTAGACAAATCATCTACCTCTGGGCCTCAGGCTCCTCTCATTTTCTGTGTGTGGGTCCGAGGCTGAAGCTCACAGCATCCCTCCCATGAAGTCCCCTGCCTCAGGACAGCTCAGAGTTCATGTCTTTTGCCTCCTGCTGGTCTCTGTTTCCCCTTGGTAGCTCTTGAGTGTAATAGCTCAGAGCAGAACCTTTTAGGTTCAGATCTGGGAGGGTTTTTTTTTTTTGTTTGCTTGCTTGTTTGTTTGCCTAGAGTCATGGCCACCAGGTGGTATCAGGGTCATATTCTAGAATCTTCTGAAAGCTGGGTCAGGAGGATCCTATTCTTGGGAGTTAGGCTCTTACCAGAGGATTATGGGATATTCTCAGCAAAGATGAGGCATGAACAAAAGTTCAGGAAACCAAAGAAAGGAAAAACTTGGCGGGGCTCAGTGGCTCAACCTGTAATCCCAGCACTTTGGGAGGCCAAGGTGAGTGGATTAGCTGAGCTCATGGGTTCGAGACACACCTGGGTAACTTGGCAAGACCCTGTCTCTACAATAAATCCAAAAAAACAATTAGCCAGGCGTGGTAGCGCGCACCTGTAATTCTGGCTACTTGGAAGGCTGATCACCGGAGCCCAGCAGGTCAAGGCTGCAGAGGCCGGGAGCATGCCACTACACTCCAGAAAGGAAAAACTTGTGACAGGAAGGAGAATATGAAAGGACACTGAGACGTCATGGGGTCCAGCCCTGGATAGTATGGAGAGGAAGGCAGGACATTCACTGGATAGTATATCTGATTTGCACTTCTGGAAGACCAGGAAAGATGAAGCAAATGTTTGCGCCAGGCATTTTGGGAGGTCCTTTTAATATATGTTTCTCAGTGAATCCTCTTAACAGATCATCAAGGAAAGAATTATTGACCATTTTACAGAGGAGGAAATTGAAGCTCAGATAGGTAAGAAAACATGTCCAAGTTTGCACAGCAAGGAGGTCGAGCCAGATTCAGTGCTTCTAAGTCCTGGAGGGTGAACTGGAAGTAGGGTTGCCAGATAAAAACAGGACACCCAGTTAAAACTGAATTTTACATAAACAACAAATGATCCAAAATTAACTCGGTGACTTTTACTCTGCTAAATCTGGTTATTTTAGCTAGATAGCATGAAAGAGCAAAGCCTAGAACTGTGAAGTCCAATAGAGAAGTGTGACTGACATCATGACCCTCTCTCAAGCCTTGAAGAGGCCCGGGCACCAGCACCAGGTTACCAGGGTCTACACTAACCAAGGTCTACACAACTCCCCAACAGGGGACTGGAGGCTTTCCCAGGGCCTAGTGGCAATTAAGACTTAAATGAACAAAGGTCCTCAGACTCTCAGTCTTTCTGAAACCTGTACCTATCTGTTCACCCTCAGCCTCCCCCTTCCCAGGAAATTGCCTCACCCTTTGTCCTTCTGTGTTCAGGTCAGAAACCTGAGAATCGCTCTCTTGTCCCCAAGACTAGACACAATTTGCATAGAAAAAGGGCAAAGCCTTAAGTGTTCTGCTGCATGAATTTTTACTTAAGAACATACTCTTAGCCGGGCTCGGTGGCTCAGTCTGTAATCCTGCGCCTTTGGGAGGCTGAGGTGAGTGGATTGCCTGAGCCTGTGGATTCGAGACCCGCCTGGGCAACTTGGTGAGACCTCATCTCTACAATAAATCAAAAATGAGCCGGGCGTGGTAGCGCGCACCTGTAATTCCAGCTACTTGGAAGGCTGAGGCGGAAGGATCACCGGAGCCCAGCAGGTCGAGGCTGTGGCCGGGTGCAGCCATTGCACTCCAGTCTGGGTGACAGAGTGAGACTCCAACTCAAAAAAAAAAAAAAAGAACATACCCTTATAACCACTACAGAGTAAAGATGTTTAACTGTGCTATCCAATACATTGGTCTTTAGCCTCATGTGGCTCAGTGCTTGAAATGTAAAATCCAAATTGAAATGCACAGTGTAAAATACACATCGGATTCCAAAGACTTAGTTTGAAGAAAGGATGTTAAAAGGCTTGTTAATAATTTTAAAATAGTGATTGATTGCTGAAATAATATTCTACACATCAGATTACATGAAATGTATTATTAAAAATAATTTCATATTTTTAACGTTTTAAACTATGGCTAGAAAATTTTTAATTACATCTGTGGCTCACATTAGCATTCCATTGCTCATTGCTGGTGTAGACATAATCTGATTTTTGTTCTGTTTTTTTGAGTATATTCTCACTCTTGCCCAGGCTGAAGTGTAGTGGCATGCTCATGGCCACCACAGCCTCGACCTGCTAGGCTTAGGCAATCCTTCTGCCTCGGCTTTCCAAGTAACTGGAGCTACAGACACGTGCTACCACACCCAGCTAATTTTTTGATTTATTGTAGAGACGAGGTCTTGCCAAGTTGCCCAGGCTGGTCTCGAACCCCTGGGCTCAGGTAATCCTTTCGCCTCGGCCTTCCAAAGTGCTGGGATTACAGGCTTGAGCCACTGCACCTGGCCGATTTGTTCATCTTTAAAATAGGATCTTGGAGCCGGGCTCGGTGGCTCAGCCTGTAATCCCACGCCTTTGGGAGGCTGAGGTGA
>NW_007246372.1:934992-937027 GCF_000164805.1 Carlito syrichta | reverse complement strand
GTGAGCGGATTGCCTAAGCCCGCGGGTTCGAGACCTGCCTGGGCAGGGAGACCTCATCTCTACAACAAATCAAAAAATCAGCTGGGCGTGGTAGCGCACGCCTGTAGTTCCGGGTCCTTGGAAGGCTGAGGTGGAAGGATCGCCGGAGCCCAGCAGGTCGAGGCTGCGGTGGCCGGGAGCAGCCACTGCACTCCAGTCTGGGCGACCGAGTGAGACTCCAACTCAAAAAAAGAAAAACAAATAAAATAGGATCTTGGAGAGGTAAAGTCATTAGCCAAGTCACCCTCACCACCTAACGAGGCAGGGTGAGGGAAAATAGGTCAGTTTTAACCCCGAATGCATGGCTACCCCTTGGTACCCTGGCTTGATATTTGACATTTGACCTCTTCCAGAATCATATCTCTTGAAACCTCAACCAGTCCCCAGTAGAATCCCAATGTATGCTCATCCATACTGGAGTTGGGGCATGGGGAGGGATGGCTAAGCCAAATCTGAAAGATGAATAGGAACAAGCAAGGGAAAGGAGGAAAAAGACTATTTTAGGCAAAGAGAACAGTATGCTCAAAGGCTTTGAGAGGGCCTGTGTGTAGCTTTGTGTGGCTGGAACAGAGAAGAGCTTTATGTGGCTGGAACAGAGAAGTGGCTGGAACAGGTTGGGTGAAGTCAGCTGGGCTCAGATCCTGCAAGTTCTGCCAGGCTTCAGAGGGCTAGGGGGATCAGGGCTAGGGGGATTTAGACAGTGGAGGGACCTGGTCAGTTTTGTGTTTTGGAGAGACTGGGCCTGCTGCCATGTGGAGAACCTCTATTTTAATGAGAAAACTCAGAGCAAGAGAAGCAAAGGGCTTGTTCATGATTATATAGCAAGTTAGGGGTTAGAGCCTCAATAAGGAGGACCAGGCAGGCATAAGGGACCAGAAAGGGGCAAAAACAGTTTTGTTAGTTTCTCAAGGAGGTGCTGGCATTGAGGTTCCACAAGGTGGCAGCAGAGGCTGGACCAAACTCTAGGGGCTTCTGGCAGCAACCCCCCCCACTCCTATCCCCACTACCCCTGCTTGAGCCTTACATTCCTGTCTCCCTGATCCCGGCCGGAGGGGGTCGCTCTATGGGTCCTCTTGTCCAGACCCAAAAACAAGGGGAACCCCTGCTTCTAGCTCCAACTCTCCTCTGCCATTCACCTTGGCCAAATTCAAATAAAATTGTGCTTTAGAACTTGAATCTTTGTAGAAATGAGAGTGTTGTTTAGTCTACCAGGAGCCAAATTCTGTAGTCAGACCTCCCACTGAGCTTCTTGGTTTTTGTTTTTGTTTTTTTTAAGTCAAAGTCTCACTCTGTTGCCCAGGCTGGAGTGCAGTGGCATAATCACAGCTCACTAAAGCCTTGACCTCCTGGACTCTGGTGATTCTTTGGCTTCAGCCTCTCAAACTGGGACTATAGATGTGTTGCCACCACACCCAGCTAATTTTTTTTTTTTTTGTAGATATGGGTCTTGTTATGTTGCCTAGGCTAGTCTCAAACAATCCTCCTGCCTCAGCCTCCCAAATTGCTGAGATTACAGGTGTGAGCCACCGCACCCGGGCTTTATCCTTCTTTTATGCTCCCCACTCATCCACCCTCTTCATTCTATTGAGTTAGGCTCCCAGTGCCTCTCAAGGGCCCCAAGCCCCAAGCCAGTCCCAAGAGAGAAGGAAGGATGTGAGCTAAGTTATCTGAGTTAAGGCCAACACAAACAGCTCAGTCAGGGATCCCTGTGAAGAATGAAAGAGTGGGTAAGAAGCAGAGCTTTGGACAAGTCTGATCTCTTCCCTGTTTCTCTACTGTGAAATGGGGTGAAGAGTTCCTGCCCTGCAGGTCCTCACCTCACCCCCGCCAGGTAGTATTGCCAGATGTAGCAAATAAAAACACAGATCAAGCCGGCTCGGTGGCTCAGCCTGTAATCCCGCACCTTTGGGAGGCTGAGGTGAGTGGACTACCTGACCCCACGGATTCGAGACCCACCTGGGCAACTTGGCGAGACCTCATCTCTACAATAAATCAA
>NW_007246372.1:928060-934527 GCF_000164805.1 Carlito syrichta | reverse complement strand
ACCCAGGAGTTGGAGGTTACAGTGAGCTATGATCACACTACTGCACTACAGCCTGGGTGACAGAGTAAAACCCTGTCTAAAACAACAACAACAACAACAAAACCCATCAACAAAAAAACACTGTTTTCTTAAATTCAAATTTAACTGGGCATGGTAGGACTGTAAGTGTCAAGTTTCATCTGAACAAAGGGGATGTGAATCTTGCACTCAGCATTATTCTCCCATACTCCAAAACCTTTTGTGGCCCCATTGTCCAGTTAGATAAAGCTCTCAGGACCCATTCTCCCTTTTCTTCCTACTAAGTTTGCCTGTAGTTCCTGGGTTTACTGTGAGACTTACTCCTCAGTGAGCTCCTTTCCCCTCCTCTGACCCCCTCACCGCACCCCAGGGAAGTAAGAAAGGTAGGCATGAGCGCTCCAATCAGTAGAATACATAATGGAGATTCAGTCACAGTAAGTGACTCTCCCAAGGCTTCCCAGTGAGGGAAAGTGGAGCCAAGGATTGAACCCAGGGTATAGGGAAGGATCTTCTAGGCTTCTTAGGATCCCACTTGCAGGCTGGAGTCATCTCGGATATGGAAAGAATCATGTTTTACAGACTGGGGAACTGAGCATCAAGTCAGTCACCTTGCCATCCTGCCTGGCTCCTGCCCTCAAGTCCCTTCCTTAAATGGAGATCCCATTTGTCAAAGGCTACTATGTATCAGTCACTGAAGCACTTTACTTACACTAACACTAATCCTCATGGCATAGGTGCTATTATTATCTCCACTTTACCAGTGTGGTCCAAAGAGGCCACAAGATCATACAGAAAGATCATACAGAAGATCATACACAAGATCATACAGAAATTAAGGGGAAAGCTAGGACTCAAATTTGGGTCTGTCTTGGGCTTATTCCATTTTACCATACTGCTTTCCCTACACCTAGAGTTTTTAGATGGAAAAATTAAGCCACAGACAGTTTTGTTTCTTTCTTTACAAACTTGACAATTTTCTTTTTTCCTTCCTTCCTTCCTTCCTTCCTTCCTTCCTTCCTTCCTTCCTTCCTTCCTTCCTTCCTTCTTTCCTTCTTTCCTTCCTTTCTTCCAGTCCTTTCCTTCCTTTCTCTCTCTCTTTCCCCCCTTTCTTTCTTTCCTTATTTCTTTCTTTTGAGTTGCGGGTATCAGTCTGTCACTCAGGCTGCAGTGCAATGGCATGATCATGGCTTGCCACAGCTTCAACCTCCTGGGCTCAGGCAATCCTTCCACTTCATCTTCTCTAGTAGCTGGGACTACAGGCATTATTATTATTTTTCAAATTTTTTTGTAGAGATGAAGTCTTGCTATTTTGTTCAGGATGGTCTTGAACTTCTGGCACAAGCTCTCCTGCTTCAGCTTCCCAAAGTGCTGAGATTACAGGCATGAACCACTGTGCCTGGCCAATTTATTTTTCTTGTGCTGTTGCATTGGCTGGGACTTTTAATAGTGTCAATAGTAGGCATCCTGATGTGTTTCTGAGTTTAATAGTATGTTACTATTTTAGTTACCTATTGCTGTGTAGAAAAAAAAATTCCAGGCCAGGCACGATGACTCACACCTCTAATCCCAGCACTTTATGAGACCAAGGTGAGAGGCTTGCTTGAACTCAGGAGTTTGAGACAAGCCTGGGCAACATAGCAAAACATCCTCTCTACCCAAAAAAAAATTATCTGGGTGTGGTGGCGCACACATCTGTTTCCCAGCCACTAGGAGGCTGAGGTGGAAGGATCATCTGAGCCTGGGAGGTTGAGGCTACAGTGAGCCATGATGTTGCCACTGCACTCCAGTCTGGGTGACAGAGTGAGACTCTGACTCAAAAACAAAAACAAAAACAAAACCCAAATATAGTGCCTCAACACAACAAATATTTATTATCTCACACAGTTTCTGTTTTTTGTTTGTTTTGAGACTGAGTCTCACTCTGTCACCCTGGCTGGAGTGCAGTGCAATGGCATGATCATGGCTCGCCACAGTGAACTGCTGGGCTCAGACAATCCTTCTGCCTCAGCCTTCCAAGTAGCTGGAACTACATGCATGCACCACCATGCCCAGCTAATTTTTAAAAATTTATTGTAGAGGCAAGGTCTTGCCATGTTGCCCAGGCTGGTCTCAAACCCATGGGCTCAGGCAATCCTCTCACCTCCGTCTCCCAAAGTGCTGGGATTACAGGCATGAGCCACCACACCTGGCTTCTCACATGGTTTCTGAAGGTTAAGAACATCAGAATAGCTTAGTTGCATGATTCTGGCTCAGGATTCATGAGATTACAGCAACGACATAACCATATTTCTCCAAAGAAGTTACAGGTTGAGCACCCCTAATCCAAAAATCCAAAATTCAAAATTTTTGCTGACATGACACTCAAAGGAAATATTCATGGGAGCATTTCAGATTTTGGATTTTTGGATTAGAGATGCCCAAACAAGGCTGGGCTCGGTGGCTCAGCCTGTAATCCAAGCCCTTTGGGAGGCCGAGGTGAGTGAATTGTCTGAGCCCATGCGTTCGAGACCCACCTGGGCAACTTGGCGAGACCTCGTCTCTACAATAAATCAAAAATTAGCCAGGCATGGTAGCGCGTGCCTGTAGTTCCAGCTACTTGGAAGGCTGAGGCAGAAGGATCACCGGAGCCCAGCAGGTCGAGTCTGCGGTGGCCAGGAGCGTGCCACTGCACTCCAGTCTGGGTGACAGAGTGAGACTCAAACTCAAATTCAATAAAAAAAAAAAAGAGAGAGAGAGAGAGAGATGCCCAAATAGTAAGTGTAATGCAAATATTCCAAAATCTGACAACAAAATTCAGAATCTGAAACACTCTGGTCCATGCATTCAGGATAAGGGATATTTAACCCATATACAAATGGCCAATAAGCACACGAAAATATGCTCAACATCATGAACCATTAGGGAGATGCAAATAAAAGCCACAATGAGATACCCCTTCTCAATAGGATGGCTATAAAGACAGACAATAACTGATGTTGGCAAGAATGTGGAGAAATCAGAACTTTCAAATACTGCTAGTGAGACTGTAAAATGGTGCAGCCACTTGAAAAATCCATCTGGTAGTTCCACAAAATGGTAAATATAGAGTTAGCATATGACCCTGCAGTTTTACTTCTAGGTATATATCCAAGAGAAAGAAAGTCATATGCCCACACAAAAACTTGTGCATAAATGATTATAGCAACATCATTCATAATAGCCAAAAAAGTAGAAACAAGTCAAATGTCTATCAGCTGATGAACGGGTAAACAAAATGTGGTATATCCATACAACGGATTATCATCCAGTCATAAAAAGAACTGAAGTGCAAATACATGCTACAACACAGATGAACTTCGAAAACATTATGCTACATGAAAGAAGCCAATCACAAAAGACCACAAATTGTGTGATTCTACATATGTGAATGTATAGAATAGGCAATTCCATGCATACATAAAGTAGGTTTATGATTACTAGGAACTGGGGGAGGGAGAAAGGTAGAATGACTGTTACTGGGTACAGGATTTCTTTGTGGGATGAAGAAAATGTTCTGGAATTAGACAGTAGTTATGGTTACACAACTATAGACGTACTAAAAATCATTGAATTGTATATTTTAAATGGATGAATTATATGGTATGTGAATTATATCTCAAAACAGCTGCTACCAAAAAAAAGCTAGGTGGGGCTGTCGTCACTTTTGAAGGCTTGACTGGGATTTAAGGGTCTACTTCCAAGTGGCTCACTCCCAAGACCTTTGTTCCTCCATTCCTCCCTCATCACATGGGCCTTTTCGGAGAGCTGCTTTTTTTTTTTTTTTAGTTGGAGTCTCACTCTGTCACCCAGACTGGAGTGCAGTGGCCGCTCCTGGCCACCGCAGCCTTGACCTGCTGGGTTCCAGTGATCCTTCCGCCTCAGTCTTCCAAGTAGCTGGAACTACAGACGTGCGCTACCACGCCCAGCTCATTTTGATTTATTGTAGAGATGAGGTCTCGCCAAGTTGCCCAGGAGGGTCTCGAACCCACGGCCTTAGGCAATTCACTCATCTCAGCCTCCAAAAGGCATGGGATTACAGGCTGAGCCACCGAGACCGGCTAGGAGAGCTTCTTGAATGTCTTCATGACATAGGGCAGCTGACTTCTTCAGAGTAGGTGATCCGAGAGAAAGGGCCATGGGAAAAGCACAATGACCTTTTATAACCTAGTCTCAGAAATTACATTACTTCTACCACTTTTTATGTGTTAGAAGCAATTACTAAGTATAGCATGTATCAAGGTAGAGGAATTAGGCTCCATCATTTGAAGGAAGAAGTATCAAATAATTTGTGTGCATCTTTTTAAACCACCACAGCTTCCAATGTTGCTCAGTGAGGTAGGATGTTTTCTGTAGCCTCTCTGACTTTTTTTTTCTCTCTCTCTTAAAGGTGGGGTCTTAATCTGTCACCATGACTGGAGTGTAATGGCACAATCATAGATCCCTGCAGCCTTGAACTCCTGGGCTCAAGTGATCCTCCTGCCTCAGCCTCCTGAGTAACTGGGACTACAGGCACATGCCATTAAGCCCGGCTAACCTCTCTCTTCTATTCTAGTTTATTTTATTCATTTATTTATTTGTTTAGTCAGAGTGTCACTCTGTTGCCCAGGCTGGAGTACAGTGGCACACTCACGGCCACCCCAGCGTTGACCTGCTGGGCTCTGGTGATCTATCCGCCTCAGCCTTACAAGTAGCTGGAACTACAGGCATGCACTACCACACCCAGGTAATTTTTAAAAATTTAATGTAGAGATGAGGTCTCGCCAAGTTGCCTGGGCTGGTCTCGAACCCATAGGCTCAGGCAATCCACTCACCTCGGTCTTTTAAAGTGCTGGGATTACAGGCTGAGCCACCAAGCCCGGCTTATTCTAGTTTAATAAACTGTTGAATTGTTGGGTTTCTTCCTATCTACTGAGATGTTTAGTTTAGACACAGACTGAATCTCATTCTTTATTTCCTTAGACCGAGGGTTGGGCTTAGTTGATGGCAGATGTGCTAAGAGCTGAGCTCTTACCTGGAAATGTTACAGGCATGGTCCTGTACCTTCAGATTCTTACTCCATAGCCCTGGCATCTCCTGGAAAAAGATTGCTTTCTGGTCTTCCTCCCAAGATGTCAGACACTGTCTCACTGGGTTTTCTTTCCTGGTTTGCAGTGGGGGCTGTCTCAGCTAAATGGGTGGATAAGTACCCAGATGTGGCAGCAGTTAGCTGACAGCCTCCAGGCATAGCACCTTTGGAGTCTGCAGCAGCATTGGCCACTGTCTTCCTTGGAAGCCCCCAGCCAATGACTACACATAGGTGGGGCACCAGAGTAAGCCATTTCTGCCCAACTGGGACTCTTCCATGGGAAGTCTTTGCACCAAAGCTCCCTGTTGGCTGGCTGAGACTTTCTCAGAGTAGCACTGAATGTGGGGCTCTTACCCAACCTTTTTTCCCTTTCCCTCTCTCCCCACAGATGTCAGACTTGAAACATGGTCTGAAGGTTTTCCCTGCTGGGTCCTGCTTTCTCCTCCTTTATCTTGGACAGGCACTTCCTCCAATAACTCTCTTGCACTTTTAAAAAAATAAAGTTTATTTAAATTGTATTTATTTATTTCTTTTTTGCAGTGGGGTCTCACTCTGTTCCCCAAGCTGGAGTACAGTAGCTCTATCATGGTTCACCGCAGACCTGAACTTCTTGGGCTCAGACATCCTTCTGCCTCAGGCTCCCAGTAACTCCAGCTTATTTTATTTTATTTTATTTTATTTTATTGATGAGTTCTATGTTCCCTGGGCTGGCCTTGAACTCCTGAGCTCAAGCAATCCTCCTGCCTCAGCCTCCTAAAGTGCTGGGATTACAGGCATGAGCCACCACACCCAACATAAATCTCTTGCACTTCTAACTCTGTCTTGGCAGCAGCTTCCTGGCAGACCCTGCTGCCATCCAGGCCCTGACCCCTCTCTGGTTGTCAGATCCCAGTCCCCCAAGGAGATGAGTTCCCTCTCCTTCTCCCATCTTGAGTGCTCTATTCCCCATCCCTGCCTCTCTCATGAGCACGCTCTATTCAGAGTCTCAACCTGTGCCTGGTACATAGTAGACTCAGTAACTATTTGTTTTTGAATGAACACTGAATGCTCTGGAGCTAGGCACAGCCCTCCCCGTTTTATCGGCACAGAGAGCTCTCTGGGTGAGGCTGGGAGTGCCAGATTCAAGGGGCAGAGGGAAAGCACACCTTAGTCCAGTGAAGAAGAAGACCCTGAGGCTGGGAGGCTTCAGGAGAGCCAAGAGTCTCCCAGGCCCTGGGGAGACCCTCCCTACACACGAAGTCAGATCTGATTTTTCTCCTGATCTGCAGGTGACTCCCAGCACTCCTCTTCTAGGGCCTTACTCCATCTATCTTGACTATGGGAAAATGTGAATGAAAAAGGGCAGGGCACACCAGGGATTCTCTGT
>NW_007246372.1:909066-928040 GCF_000164805.1 Carlito syrichta | reverse complement strand
CGCGCGCGCGCACACACACACACACACACACACACACACAGAAATAGAGAACAGAAGAAAAAACAAAAGATAGATGTGAGAAATAAGAATGGTGATTTTTTTTCAAATCAGAGCCTAGCTTGAGTTCTCAAAATGCTGTCTAAATGCTTCTCTTTGGTTGATTCACATCCTGCTACTTTGTGCTTCCTTTTCGTGGGCTTTTTACTTTGGCGGGTTTCTTGTTTAAACTTTTGGTGGGATCCAATCAGAATGATTCTGTAGACCAATCAGCAAATAGGACATGCAAATGAAATGATTCTGTAAACCAATCAAAATGTGTCATGTAGGCATCATATGGGAAAGTCTGTAACTTCTGCAGTACTCCTCCAATGAGGAACCAGGGGAGGGGCCTGTGTTTTAGGGATAAAAATGCTGGTTCTTCCTGCTTCCATGTGCCTGCCCACCAGACACCCGATCTGGGAAGACCATCATGAAAGTCTCACTTCTGCTGCACTCCATGTCTCTGTGTCCATTCTTTGATTTTGGACAGGTAGTTTGTTTCTCACAACTGAGAAGAAGGAATTGAGGAGTGGAGGGAAGGGAAGAAACCAAAGGACACAGAGGAAAACAGAGAGAAGGAGTAAGTGAGGGAGGGAAATAGAGAAATTAAAAAAGAAATGAGAAAAAGAGAAAAAGAGAGAGAAGCACAGAGAGATACCCACAAAGATGGAAGGGCAGAAAAGTGAGATAAATAGGAAGGAAGAGAGGCAGGGGGAGAGAGAGAATGAAACAGAGGGAGGGACCAGGAGCAGTGGCTCACACTTGTAATCCTAGCACTTTGGGAGGCTGAGGCAGGAGGATGACTTGAGCCCAGGAATTCGAGACCAACTTAGGCAATATAGTAGATCTTGTCTCTACAAAAAAGTTTTAAAAATTAGCCAGGTAGTCCCAGCTACTCAGAAGGCTGAGGCAGGAGAATCACTTGAGCTCAAGAGTTTGAGGCTGCAGTGAGTTGTGATTGTGCCACTGCACTCCAGCCTAGGTGACAGAGTAATTTCTGACTTAAAAAAAAAAAAAAGAAACGAAAATTAAAAAGAAATGGAGGAGCAGTGAAAAACTTATGAAAGACAGAAGAGAGAGAGAAAGAGAGAGAGAAAAATGGAGAGAGAGTGAGATAGAGATTTAAAGAGGAGAACAGAAACATAGAGAGAAGGGAGGGTGGAGGAGACAGAAAGAAATCCTGAGAATCAGAGCCAGAGAAAGAGATCAAGAACAGAGAAGGATGGGTAAGAAACCAAAAGGAGAAAGAGTGATGGGGCCTGACGGTGAGAGACAGGGAGAGACAATCAGATAGGAAGAAGGGAATGCCTTTTCCCATGGACCCCTACCCTTGCTCCTCATTGGCACTCACTATGTACCTCTTCTTATTGGCACTCACCATGCACTCTGCCCCACCTAGTCAGGTGAGGACCCAGAGGAAAGCCTCAGGCCCCCTTCTATGCAGCCTGTCCTGTCCTGCTGGTTTGGGTCCCTTCCATTCTGCCCTCGGCTCCGAGGCTTCTGAGGGACACCCCAGTGGGAAGTGGGGTACAGAGCCTGTCCCACAGCTGCCTGACGTGGCTCCCGGGTGGAGTCTGAATGGAAAACCCAGTGACACCCTTCCTCAAGGCCTGAGCAAGCCCGGGCCTGTCGCCCTTTGGGTCTCAGACAGGAAGAGACCTCAAAGGTCAACTCTCAAAATACAGAAGAGGAAACTGAGGCCCAGAATGGGTTGAAGACAAATTTGAAGTTACACAGCCAGGCAGTGACCTAGTAATTATTCCCACAGTCCCCACCTAGGCTGAACTGTCAGACATCAGAGGCCGTGGCCCAAAAACTTTGGAGCTTGCTTTCTCATGAGTAAACTGCTTCCTGCCCAGGGGTAACCTGAGGCTTTAGTGACAGTGTTTTAGATGCCAGGCACTGTGATGAGAGTCTTACCCAATATCCTATGAAGTGACTACTATGATTACGCCCATGGTGCAGATAAAGAAACTAAGGCTCAGAGAAGTGAAGACTTCTAAGCCTGGAGTCACACAATGCTGAGACCCACGCTGTGTCTGTCTGACCTTGAAAGGTTCCTGCTATGATACCTCCAGGCTTCCCCGTAACAGGCAGAAAAGGGATCTGTAAGATGGAGAAAGGGGCAGAGGTGGGTGGCAGTTCCTATGACACAAGAAAGTAGCAGAATGATGGTGTTTCAAACATCATAATTCTTCCCAGTGGGACTCACCTTTGTTCACTTGTGTCCTTGCCCTTGGGAACCCCAGGTGTCCCTGCCTTCCCACCATTCCACTCCCTGCCACCACCCACTCTACTCCAAACCCTTCTGGAGAGAAGGGGTTTGGCTCCTGAACTCCACCCCCCCCTTTCCTGTCCCTTCATTGTCCCCAGCTATGACACTTTGGTCCACAGGCCCAGGTTGGTTCTGAAGCCACAGAGATGGGCCTGCCCACCCTGCAGGCTCCTTCCCCCTGCGACGCACAGTGAGCTCTTCCTCCTTGGCTCTGCCTCCTGGGGCTCATCCTCCTGAAAGATACTCAACTGGAGGCTGGTGTGGGGGGTGTTGAGGAAGCAGCAGGCTGATGGGCAGATGGATGCAGACAAGTCGCTGTCTCGGCCATCACTGGCTTCCAGTCAAGCCCCCAAGAACTACACTCCCAGCCTCTCACCCCTCCCCGGATAAGGCCTGTCACTTGAGGTTTGCCCACCCTCACCGAGCCTCAGTTTCTTCATCTGCACTATGGGTATAAGGCCCCAGTCTCACCAAATGGTTGGAGACAGGGCACTGGGACACAGGACAAGTGCTGGTTATAGCCCCTCCCTGGTGGAGAGACTGCTGTCTCTTGGGGGACACATAAATGATGCCAGCTGTGTCTCCCAGGGGGCCACAGACCCAGCTCCTTCCAAGCCACTTTGCTACTCTGAGAACCATATTTCCTTTGAATACAGGGCATTAGCTCTGCCCCAAGCTGCTCTTAAGACCTGCTCCCACAGTGTCTCCCCCACTCATTAGACCAGGAAGGCTGCTACTGGGCCAGACCTGTGCTTGGAATCCCAGGAAGTGGAGAGCCCCGAGGCCCAGTCCCCTCTTGAGTATGCCAAGAGCCTTTCTAAGAGCCAGGACTAGAAGGGAGCACTCTAGGTGGCCTGCATTGGGCACGCCCTTTCTCAGAAGCCTTGGGAGCTCCCGAGGTGGTAGCCTGCTCTCACCTCCTTCACCAAGCCTGGAAAGACCCATGGCCCCATGCCAGCTTGATGGAGGTGGGTGTGGCAGCCACCACTGGGGTAAGGGTGAGGAGGATGGGTTCTGGGGCCTCCTCCAAGCCCCTGAACCCTCTCCTTCTCCCAAAGAGAGGCAAAACCCCTGCCTGGCTCCCACCCCCATAGCCTAAGGCTTTGGCTCCCACAGTCCCCATCCAGGCGGGGCTGGCAGCAGGTGACTGGACGGCGCTGAAGAGGGCAGGGTTTATGGGGGCGTGGGCCCCGGCGAGTGCACTCCTCAGCCAATCAGCGGCCTGCCCGGCCGGTGGATTCGGTTACAAGCCCAAGATCACCCCATACTCAAGCCTCCTTCCTCCTCCTCCGGCAGCTCCATTCATTGGCCCCGCTGCACTGGGCCTGCTGGACTCCGCTTCCGTTCCACCGCTCAGCTGCCGCCTCGTGGGACCGTCAGAGGCAGGCATCCCAAGGGCTTTGTTTGACTGGATTGGACCAGGTCAGAATGAGGGGTCTGGCAGTGCTGTTGGGAGTGCTAGGCTTCCTGGGAGTGGCTCTGGGGAGCTCCCCTACCCTTCTCTGGGACAGCACCTCCTGCCACTTGGTCAGACCTATCCCTGGCAGCCCCCTGGGCTCCCTGAGCTTTCTGGGCAAGGATGCCCAGGGACTGGCTCTGTTCCACGCCCGCTGGGATGCGCACAGGAGGCTGCAGGCATGTAGCCAGCAGGATGAGCCGGAGCTCACTGCAGATTTTAGTGCCCTCTGTAGTCATGAGACCACCCAGGATGCCTTCATCCACACCCCTGGACCTGAGCTGCAGAAAGCACTGGCCACCCTTCAAAGTCAGTGGGAGGCCTGCCGAGGGCTTGAGGAGGGTCCAGCTGGGGCCAGGGAGAAGCGAGCAGCAGGGCAGAATGGAGCACCTGGCAGAGGGCATCCCCGAGTGAAGAGAGGCTGGACGATGCCTGGCACACTGTGGTGTGGAGTTGGGAACTCCGCTGGGAATTCTTCAGAGTTAGGTGAGTCATGGGGGTATGAGTTGGACGTCTGATTGGGGAAGCAGAGGCTTCAACTCTGGCCCTTACTCTCCTATGCTGTGTGTCCTTGAGGGAGTAACAACCACTCTGAACCTCAATTTCCTTATCTGTCTGTAAGATGGGGGGAACCACGAGTCCTATTATGGGATGCTTAAATGAGGTCATGGCTGGGGAAGGTCTTACTCAAACCTAGGAGTCCGCATTAAGTACCACTGAGGGACGGGACAGGCCGAGGTGGATCCAAGGTGGTTAGTTAAGCCAAAAAGCCACTACCCAAGAGGAGGTTTTATGGGCACAGGGTGCTCGGCAGAGACCAAAGTCTCCAAGACCAAAGGCCTGGGTTCAAATCCTAAGTCAGTACATCCAAGCTGAGCAAGTCACTTTCCCTCTCTGAACCTCAGCGTCCTCACCTGTAAGGAAGGTGATACCTCCCTTGTAGGGCTGCTGTGAGCTTGGGGGTGAGGAGGGCTGGACGTGTGGGAAATGCTTGGTAAACAGCACTGTTGCTTAGGGGATGATATAAACGTGGATGACTTTTTTGCACTCTCTGTACTACTGTCTGTGCGTAAGTGTGGAGGGCTGGGGGAGGACTTGGTACCTGAGTCAGAGCAGGTTGGCATACTGGTGATGCCTCATTGTGCCAGTGAGAAAGGTTGCACCCTGCCTGTTTGCCATTCCATTGCACACACATTCATAACTTTGTGGTTTTATTTAGGGTGTGGGCTTGGGAACTCTGGAGGCAGACTCCAATGTCCCTGAGGAAGAGCTCACCATTGCTCATGGGTGGGCTGCCTGGCACTTCGAGTTGTCCAACAGGGGCTGCAGCCTGGGTGCTGTGCTCTTTTCAAGCTTCGAAACTGTGAGAGTCCCACAGAGGGACAGCGACTGGCTTAAGGACATTTGTGTCAGGGCTGGGATGAGAACCAGGGTCTCTGTCCTCTTGATACCAGGTGGGCACAGCTAGTACGTGGTTGCCCAGGACCCTGCTGAACTGGTGCCCCGTCCCTTCCCCACAGGGGTCTTCCAAGGTCCTGATTTCTGCTGCCGGGAACACGACCGCTGTCCACAGAACATCTCACCCTTACAGTACAACTATGGCATCCGAAACTACCGATTCCACACCATTTCCCACTGTGACTGTGATGCCAGGTTGGTGGCGGGCAGGGAGGGCCAGGGACTTAGGGACAGGGTGGAGTTAGTTACTCAGTTGCCAGGTGTAGACATTGGGATTCCAGAGAATCCTAAAAATCAGCCTGCTTGGACCCTACAGTGCAGGTGGGAAAGCTGAGGCCCGAAAGGAGAAGGGACCTTTGGACCCCAAAGCACCTGGCTGGTTGTGGCAGGGTGGGCTGGGGGAGGAGCCAGTGGCCCTCTGTGCTCCAGGGACCTGAGTGCTTGCTCTGGAGCAGGTTCCAGCAATGCTTGAAGAACCAGCGCGACTCCATCTCAGACATCATGGGTGTGGCCTTCTTCAACGTGCTGCAGATCCCCTGCTTTGTGCTGGAGGAGCAGGAGGCGTGCGTGGCGTGGTACTGGTGGGGCGGGTATGTGGCTACCCCTCTCGAATCCCCTCCCAGCTAGAGAGGGAGCCCAGGCCCCAAGCCTGAGGAGAGAATTCTGTTTGTTTGACCTCCTGAGAATGATGGCTCATCCTGCTTGTCCTTTCCTCAGGGCAGGGCCTAGGATGCAGACCCTCCTTAGATGTCCCCACAATCCAGTGTGATAGGCAGAGCATGGGTCTCCATGGAGACAACCCTGGGGGCTTCTAGGAGGGGAGATTCAGAGTTACCAATTGTCACCAACTGCCATCCTCCAGGTGTAGGACATATGGCTCTGTGCCCCTCGCTCGCCTCCAGCCCAGGACCCTCTACAATGCCTCTTGGAGCTCCCTGGCCACCTCCCTAGCTCCCAGCCCCCAGAGCCCTACTAAGTCTCAATGGAAGCAGCACCCTCAGAAGTGGCCTTCACAGCGGAAAGGGTCCAAGCACTCCAGCAAAGCCAACATCACAGCCCTCCAGGCTCCTCTGGTCTCCCACAGCCCTGATGTGGCCCCCACAGCCCAGCTGGAGGTCCCCCATCCAGACCTCCAGGACTCACAGGGTGGCTTAAAACCTCAAGGTGAGCTCAGAACCTAACCTTGGGGCTCCTGCTGTGAGGGAGTGTCCCTCCCTCTGTGTGTGTATGTTTGGAAGGGGCTCGTCGTGCCTCCTTTCCAACCTTGCCCATCAAGTTACACTGCAGGAAGGGGTTTTCATAATCTATGCATCTGACCACATCACTCCCCACTGATACCCTCCTATGACTCCTCTTTACCTTAGCCAATGATGTCCCAACACCCATGGCCCTCAAGCCTTTGGCCTCGCATACCCTACCAGTCCAAACTCTAGTTTCACAGACTTCACTAGGTTCCTCCAAAGCGGTCTGTTCTCTCCTACCTTTTGCACATGTTGTTCCTTCTGCCTGGAGTACTCTCTTCTCTCCTTTTCTCCCAACCTCCTCTGCCTCCAAGAAGCCTTTCTTGATTACTCTCAGTGCTCTGAACTCCCCCCACAGTGGCACAGCTCTGTGCATGTGGAGGCTACTCCCACGGAGTGGCACCCTGAGATCATAAAGGGCAAGAAATGGAGAATGTGTGACTGAGCACATGGCCCAGTGTTCCTCCTGGATTGTGGCAGGCATTGGTGGGTCCTCCCTGGTGGACTGGTCTCTCACATCCACCCCCACCCCCAGGTGCCCGCCGGGCCTGCCGCAGCTTCCGCCACCTGGGCCAGTGTGAGCACCAGATTGGGCCCCAGGAAACCAGGTTCCATCTGCTCAACAGCGCCCATGAGCCCCTCTTCCACTGCAACTGCACACGCCGGTGAGACCTCCTTGGATCCTTGGGGCTGGGCTGCCTGCTGCCGGGCACTGGGAAGGGGTACTTGGCTGGGAGGAACCCCTAGCGTGAGTCTGCCTCTGCCCTCAGTCTGGCTCGCTTCCTGAGGCTCCACAGCCTACCTGCGGGCGCCAACATGCTTTGGGAGAAGCTGGGCAGGACCTGCTTCAAGTTTACCTCTCTACCGGACTGTGCTGAAGGCAAAAAGTAAGTGATGTCAGACTCAGGAGGAATGGCAGACTTTGCCCAGGGGGTAGGTTGCCTATACCCACCTTGGGTACCTGGGCCAGAAGGTAGTGGGAGGGGTTGGGGGTCTTGAAGCTCCAGTGTCATCATCCCTCTGCCCCCTGCTGCCCCAGGCGCAGCTCTGCAGTTGGCCTACGTGGGTTGCATTTTGACTCTGTCATGTGGTTCCTCTGTGACCCTGACAAGCTGATTCTCTTTTATAAACTTCCATTTCTTTATCTGTAAAATGGTTGTAGGAGCCGAGGACATGGCGTGACACACATAGGTCATACCCTACCTGGCACACAGTACAAAGCTTGCTTAATTCTTACTCCTTATCTACAGTCTCATTCGGATTCTGATTCTCAAAGCCAGCCCCTTGTTAACGTTCCCATTTCACAGGTGAGGAAACTGAGGCCCAGACTGGTTCAGATTTCTACTGCCAGCTAGTGACAGAACCCAGGCCTCTGAGTACCAGCCCAGATATGTTCTGCTCTTTTCTGGTTACTCTGGTCCTAGCCCTGTTCCTCTCTGGGCCTCAGTCTTGTCTGCAGAGTAGGGTGGGATCCTTGCCAGCCCTGACCATCTGCCCCACTCGTCTTTCCTCACAGCTGTTCCAGAGACCCAAGGGCCATCGAGGTGTCAGCTCGGCACTTGCGGAGACTTCAGCAGAGGCGACCCCAGCTCCAGGATAAAGGCACAGATAAGGGGCCGGCATGGCTTCTGGAGCATCCAAGGGCCCCCATGTCATTCTATGACCAGTGTCTGCAGCTAACTCAGGCAGCCCAGAGACCCGATGGGCAGCAGAAATTCTGGAGCCAGTGACTTCAGTTCCAGCTTTCCAGTGCACCAGTCTGGACCTTGCCCGTGGCTTTGCCAGGACCTGGGATTCTCAGCCTCCTCTTAATGGGTTAGACTAAAACATGGCAGAGGTTCTTGTGGACATTTAGGTGGCTAGATGGTGAGGACCCCATCTATGGGGAGAATGCTCACTCTGATGCCCTGGGCTACGACCTTGCCAGGAAACTTCACATACAGATGGAAATAGGGAAAGGGTAACTTATTGCAGTAGTCCCAGGAGGTACCAGGAGGAGGTACATGTATGTCCATGTTGCAAAATTAATACATGTTTCAAGAACCTGCCTGGGGCAGCCTGGGGGTAATCAGAGACATCACAGATATATCTGTGCCTGAATCTAAGATGCAGGTTTGGGGGTGTGGCATTGGGGAGGGCTTTCCAACGTCCCTCTCTCTGGGGTGGGGGGAATCCTTCTTTGAACAGCTGCTGTACCTCCTTTCTGGCCCAGTTCTAAATGTAAGTTCAAATCTCCTCCGTGCCCTTGGGCAAGGGACCTCCCTTTCCCACCCTGAGCCTTTGTTTTCCCCTCTGAAAAAAGGTGTTTATAAACACAAGCTACCTCATAGGGTTGTTGAGGATTGGGTGAACCAATACACATACTGTGCTTAGCACCTGGTAAACATTCCCTTCCTCCAACACACAGCTGAACTGTTTTGGTATCTGATCTTGGAGGTTTGTTTGCTCACCTGTGAAATGGGTCTAAGAATAGCACCGAACCTGCAGGGTTGTGGTGCAGATTAAAGGAGACGGCATGTATAACATATCCAGCTGGTGCCTGGTAAATATCAGCTCTATCAGTCCCTCAACCTCTTTTAGTTCTTGCCTTTGACTATCCCACCTCCCCAGACTGCTAACAAGTTAACAAGTTAGGAGGGAGCCAGAGTGAGGCTGGAGAATTTAATTCCTAATGGATGACCTCCAGGATTGAGACATCTGCCAGAGCTCCCCCACCATGCCAGATGGGGCCCTGGGCGGGGCTTTGCTGAGTGTCACAGTTGAGGTGCCAAGACTGAGTTTTAGGGGACCCCAGGTGGCCTCCCCTGGCCAGGACAGTGACAGGTGCAGATACAGCCGGAGCAGCAGCAGGAGAAAGGTAGGTGGGCTTGGGGAACACTGAGGCAGAGTGAGGGCCACCTGGGCCCATCTGCACACCTGGCCCTCAGGGCTCTAGGCCCCCTTCCTCCAACCCTTGCTGGCCCTGGGGGCCGAGAGACAGGCTGTTAGGGGCCAGGGCCTCCCGATTTGGTCCCCAGGAGCTGCCACCCCCAGGGTCTACAGTCTCCAGGCGCAAGGCAGGCAGCAGGCCCAGGCTCCGAGGCACAGCTGGTGGGAAGGCCCAGGGCTCAGGCAGCCCAGAGGGCCCCTCCTCACTGCTACCTCGGCTGCTGCCACTATTGCCTCTGTCAGGAGCCACCCGAGGCAGGCGGCGGCTCTGGGGTGAGGGGCTACGGCTGGCACCACGGCGTTCATGGGACGAGGGCCGTAGGGCAAGACTAGGGAATCGGGCTAGTCCTGGGCTGCGGCTCCGGTGTCGCCTGGACTTGCCAGGACTGGGGCTGCGGGACTTGGGCGCGAGCAGCTCCAGAGTGCTGTCATCCTCACCCTCCGAGCTGGTGCCTGAGCTGTCTGTGCTGCTGCTGGATGACTCCGAGGTAGGCAGCGAAATCTGGGGACAATGTGGTCACTGGGGCACCCTGCTCCCCAACTTAGCCACTGAGGCCTCTTGGGACCACTCCACCCCTTCCCACTGGCAGACCAGAAGACCTAGGGAGTTCAGGCTATTAGTCTAAGGTCAAGGAGCAGAATGCAGGGGCTGTGGCATTTGAACAGGGTCTTTTGGCAACCTCTTCCCTGACCCTGCAGTCTGGCCTACTTACCTGGAAGGGTTCAGTGACACCGATGAGGATGCTGTGGTTGTGGCTGTAATAGCCCAGGATGAAGTCTCCATGGCCCTTGGGCAGTGATTCCTCACTGAATGTCACCTGGTGGGCCCAGGGGTATAGGCCCAAGCTGGAGTCAGGAAGGCCACCTGTGGGCCCCCTAAGCCAAGTCCTGAGGTCCCAAGGGCAACAGGGACTTCCCCTGACTCTCTTTTAAGTACCTGGTAGGTATTCCCATCCACATCTTCATGTTTGGCCCAGACATAAGCCACGTAGTCCTTGCAGTGGCGGAATCCCACCTGGGGCAAGAGGAATCAGTGCTGTGGACCCCTAATGCCTAATCCCAGCATCTTCCAGTCAGGCATTAAAACCTGGGCAAGGAAGTGACTCTGCCATGGTGTCCTCCAGGCCTTTTTCTTCCCTGAGTCACTGACCACCCTGCCTCTTACCCGGTACAAGCCGATCCAGTCCCAGGAACTGCGGGCGAACACTGTTTCCATGCGGTACCTCACCACAGCCTGTTCTGGCCGTACCCACTCATCTGCCACCTCCAGCCGCACCAGTGGCATGTCGTCCCTGAAGGCAAACTGCCCAGGCAAGGCAGGGGCAGGGGGCAACATCAGGGGAGACCCTCTAGTATCCTACACATCTAAGGCTCTTGGGCCTGAGTCAGCACAAATAGGCTGAGACAACGGGCCTTTGAGGCCACTTCACAGACTGGGAAACTGAGGCAGAACAGGCCTAGGAAAAACACCAATCTGCCTGCCTCCCAGCCCCGGGCTCCTGCCTACAGCCTCCTTAGGAAAAGTGAGAACACAACTTGGAGCTAGCAGACACTGGATTTAGTCCTGGTTCTGCCACTCACAGGTTATTCAACCCTGGGTGAGTTCCTCGGCCTCTCTAAATGCCAGGGCTCTTGTCTGTAAACTTGGAGGGATTGTTCCGCAGAGTCAATGAAGATACTATTTGTAAAGCAGCCCATAAACTTCCCAGAATATCAGTAAGTGTTCAGTAAATGATTTGTTATATGCTGGCATGAAACAGTGATAAAGTCCTATGGTGCACTGGATATTTTTGAGGCACCCTGAATAAGCTAAACACCCCTTACCAGGCAAGAAGAGTCCTAGGTGGGAGGCTGGAGACCTCAGTTCATTTCCAGGTTCTGTTACTAACTAGCTGTGTGACCTCAGGCAAGGTTCTGGCTATGATAGGACTCAGTTTCCCCACCTAAGTCTAAGCACTAAGGGGCCACTAACTACTGCTTTGTTATCAGTCCATGAAGACAAATTATAACCATGAGTATCCTTGCCCCAAGGTCAACCCAGATGGAGCAGGGGGTCACTTGAATGGGTGGAGCTGCTGAGGTGGCAGGTAGCCAGAGTACTGGCTCCACCTCTGTCCCTCAGGGAAGGGCTCAGGTGGTGCCAGCCTCAGACCTTTGTCTGTTTCCCTGTTTATCTGGTTTCAGGTTTCCCTCCCTCAGCTTCTGAGCCAGGTTGTTCCAGAAGAAACTAGTACATTCTTTCCCTGTTCCTGTGTTCCTAATAGGCGTGTCTAGCAAGAGTAGTTCCTGCTGAGCCCTATTCTGACAGCATTGCTTTGGGTAAGAGACTTAAGTTCTCTGAGACTCCAGTTTCCCTCACCAGTAAAACAGGGAGGAGAATTTGAACATCTCAGGGCCTATTGACGCATTAAAAGGGATAACATATGTAAAGTGCCCTACATAAGGCCTAGCGTGTAGTAGGTACTCAACAGGTAATGTTTTTGAGAGACAGTGTCCTGGACAAGGAGGGAAGGACATAGTGGGGTAACAAAAAGTGTGGTTTTCAAGGTGAGGTTCCTCATTGAGGATTAAACCTCACACCCGAGCCCTTTGCCAGAGGTCACACACGGGAGGCCAAGTATGGGCAGATTTCCATTCCTAGCTGAAGACAACTGGCCAATGTCCCGCTGACTGCCCACATGACAAAGTTAGCAGGAAAAACATTCTTTGGCCTACGGGGTTACCTCATCTCAGAGCAGGAGACTCAGAGAGCTCAGAATTGGGTTTCAGGGCTGGAGAGATGGGATCTACCTCACTCTGCCGCCACTGACACTGTGTGACTTGGGGCACATGCCTACTCCCTGAGGAGCCTTGGATGCCCCACAGAAAAAAATGGAGTTGTACTACATGGTTTACCAGGTCTGGTTCTAGGATTTCCCTTCCTCTCTTTCTTTTTTTTTCTTTCTCTTTCCTCCCCCCCGCTTTATCCCCCCTCTCTCTTTTCTTTTTCTGGATTTCCCCTTTTCACTTTGGCAACCAGGGACCTCAATCTTTAATACAAGACTAAATTATAGTAACTATTTAGAGTTTAACTTTGTATTTTTATATCTCTACTCTCCCTCCCCATCACTACTCACTCTCATAATGCTTGGCATATGGTAAGACAGTAAGTACTCAGTAAATAATGAGTGAATGAATATGAATGAATGTTACATGGGGTTTGATTTTGCTGGTCTTATTATATATGCAAATTTGAACATAAGTTGCTTTAAATCTTGGAAGAAGGGAGTCAGAGATTAGTAGAAAAGGCATGGGCTCTGAACTCAGATTGGTTTGTTTACAAATTCTAACTTTTCCCCTTACTAGCTGTGGGAACCCAGGCAAAGGATGCTGTCTGTGTCTCTGAGCCACAGCTTCATCTGAAAATGAAGATCACAATCCTACCCCAACCCTGTTAAGATAAATGAATGCTGCTGAGGGCAGGGACAGGGGTTATTGGTGGGCAGTGTGATGCTGAGATGGGCCCGGGGATATCATGCAGGGAGGAAGATGCCAGAATTCACCTGCAGGATGAATTGGGCAGCCACAGGCTTGTGGTCACTGACTGTATATTCCATGTGGCTGCGGTAGCTGTGCTGGGTCACCTGGAGCCGGTGGCTCTCTCGTCCAGAGGGGCTGGGGCCTCCAGCTGGAGCCTTGACCTTCCACAGGATACGGTCTGTCCAGGCCGGCTTCCGCTTCTTGGCACTGCAGTGGGCAGGGTACCCCAAGTTTCATGGACTGGAGATCAAGGCACAGTCCCCAACCTTGCCTCCTCCCCTTCTTCCCACAGTCTACCTTTTCCAGAAGACCTTAGCCCATGTCCCCACCCCTTCCTATTGCTGAGCTCACCTGGTATCATATTTGTTGGTACCCACATCAAACTTGAAGGTGGGAGCGAAGTTGAGGGGACCTTCCTGAAAGCCCTTCAGAATGGGCCAGGTGCGCTTGGCCATGTTGAGCTGTAGAGGTCCAAGAAGGCAGAATTGGACAAAATCCTGGGCTTTGCCAAGCCCAAGGATGGGGCAGGGCAGGTGAGGACAAGGACCACAGCCTAAGGTACAGATGTGTCCCGGGTGACATTCTGTGTACTTGAGAGTTTAGGGTGGGGACTGGGATTCCTCACCTGATCCTTCTCCCAGAGTTGATGGAGCTGGTCGCTGTCGATGGCAAACTTGACAAAGTGTAGGTCGTAGCTTTCAATGCGGAAGTTCAGGTCCCCGAACCAGAACACGAGGCTGTTTGGGTGAGTCCAAGGGGTGAAAGGGCTCAACCCAACAACACTGGCGCCTCTAGAGATGTAGTGGGTGGTTGGGTGGGTGGCGCCAGAACCTCCAGCCAAAGAACAGAAGGGGGATGAGGGAGCTGGTCTACATGGAATTAGGTTCCGATCCTCAGCAAGGCACTGCCCCTCTGCAAAGTTCCATCCTGCAGGGCTCGCCCTCCCACCCCCCATCAAGCTGTTACCTTCATTCTTGTCCCTACAAGCAGTTTGGGCGGCCACTCACCCCATAGGCCCCGCCTCTCTCCACCAGCCCCACCCAGGCTGATAAGCAGACCCCCACCACGTGAGCCCGCCTACGCTCCATTTGGCCCCGCCCCCGCTCATACTCGTGATCCAGGATGCCGTGTGCGCCGGGCCCTTGGAATTGCTGGAGGCTGAGGATAGTCTGGAAGTTGTCCTTGCGCTGCTCCGCCTTGTCCATATGTGCAGGCAAGTGGCAGTTCAGGAAGCACAGCATGTGCCCGAAGGCCGCCAGGCGCACGCTCACTCCACCCTTGTTACCCTACGGAGGCAGGGCTGGGCGGGTCATGGGAGGGGCCTAGGCAAGGAGGTGAGGCACTGGGCGGGGCGTATAGAGGGCATGAGCGCGACTTAGGCTTGAAGAGGGGTGGGTGCTAGGGAAAGGGGCACCACACAGAGACGCTTCGAGGAGAGAAAGGCGAGAAAGGCGGCAAGGTCTAGATAAATAGGGTGTGGTGTTAGGCGGTGCTTGGGAAGGGGCTGGCCGCAGGGTAAGAGGAGGGGCATGCCTGTGCCTGGGGGCTGGAGAGCTAATCTAGGGCCACCTTCGGACCCCACTCCCTCCCGGGCCCGTTCCCACGCTCACCCAGTAGCCACCCAGGCCAGTGCGCGTGCAATCGGTCTGCACATCCCGCAGGAAGGGCAGGTGGTAGTACTTGGCGAACAGTAGCAGGATGACACCCTGCATCCTCACAGAACTCACCTGCGGCAGGAGGCGACGCTGGAGCTGCGGGACAGAACGCAGCGCCCCTGCCTTCTCCCCTGCCCTTCCCCTGTCCTTAAGGTCTGCTTCTTCATCCTCTTATTCACGGACCGGCAACAGAGACCCAGCGGGTCCACAGTGAGTCCGGGTAGAGCTGGGGCCAGGAATCTAGCAAGGTCTCTGCCCGTGCAGAGGGTGAGGGGGGCGTTACCAGCACAAAGTTGAAGGGCCCCAGCGCATCCATGAAGAGCTCGCTCCACTGGTCGGTGAAGAACGCGTCCTTGAGGCGCTTGTTGAGCATAGAGTTCACCTCCTGCAACCTGGGGAGATGGGGGTGGGGCGGCCGTCGGATTGGAGAGGCGCCCTGGAAGCCCCTGCCATGGGTAGAGGGTCCAGGAGGCCCCAGGGCCTCAGGAGGGGTCCACACACCCTGCCCCCTCACCCTATGGCGATCATGTCTGCAGCATCACTGTCATCACCACCACCCAGGTGGAGGAGGGATGTGACATCGTCCGGGGGCATGGCGGTGCCCACATTCCATGTGACCACAGTGATCCTGTGGGCAGGGGCAAGTGAAGGTTTAATGCTGGGCACCACTCTCTCAAGCTCAATTTCTCTTTCATAGGGCTCTCTCTGGGGGAAATAAACTGAGGCAATGTGGGTATAAGCCCTTAGAAGGACCCACAGTAGCCCCAGGATCTCTCCTACCAGGCTCTTCCTGGGGAGATAAACTGGGAGGGAGGCAAGTCCCTTAGGAGGGGATGTTGTCTTCTGAGGGTCTCAGGTGGCCCAGCACCCCGCTCCCCCAAGGATGCTTCTCCACCAGGCAACTGAGGCAGAATAGGCCATCCACCCTGGAAGAATAGCTAAACTCAGAGCCCAAACCCCACCAGCCTTTCTTGGGAGAAGGACCTCTCACCGGAAGCCGGGGTCGCTCTTGCAGGTAGGTTGAGCTGACCAAGAGGACGCCGAGGTGGATGTAGAAGGGGAGGTGGTGGCAGGGGCTGGGACTTCTTGGGCCTGAAGGTTGGGGCTTAGGCACCTGCCAGGCCCTGCACCCTGGGTGCCAAGCCTGGGGAGGGCCATCTCAGGGGCTGAGGGGACACAGGGAGAGCGGTTGGGGGAGCGGCTGGGGGAGCGGCTGGGAGACCGGGGTGGCTTGGGCAGAGGTGGGGGCACAGTCTGGCCTGAGAGGGTCCCCGGCCGGAAGGTGGGGGACAGAAGTCCAGGGGAGTGGGTGCCAGACTCTGGAGGGCCCTGGCCCACATCCAAGGGTAGGGTCTGGGGTGGCTGTGGCAGAACAGCGTCCTCAGGGCTGTTGCGGAGGGTCTCAGGCCGGGCTCGGAAGGAGGGGAACAACCGAGGGTCTGAGGCTTGGATTGAGGATGGGGAGCCTGTGGGACCAGATGCCTGAGTTGGAGCCTGGAGGCGCCCCTCAGACGAGGGGAGAGGTCTAGGGGCTAGGGCATCCCTTGGTCTAGTTGGTGTCCATATCACAGAGGCCGGGACTGATGCCATGGATGCTGGAACCATGGCCTGCTCCTGAGAGGGCGACAGAACTGGACTGGGCACTGGGGATGGACTAGAGGGGAGCTGTGGGGGCTGTTCCTCAGAAGCAAGGGTCAGGCTCAGGCCCAAGGTTGCCAGTGCTGGCTTGGGTCCCACAGAGGCAGGTGGCATCTGCTTCTGGTCCCTGGAAGTTGGGGCCAGACTGGGCCCCAGGGTGCCTGGGGGAGACCTTGGCCCAGCTGAGACAGGCATCACCAGCTGTCCCAGGGATATTGGAGCCAGGACTGAGCCTAAGGTTGCTGGGGGAGACTTTGGTCCAGCCGAGGCAGACATCACCAGCTGGCCCACAGATGTTGGAGCCAGACTGGAGCTGCAGTGGGCAGGAGCTGTTTTCTGCCCTCCAGGGGTACACAGTGGAGCCAGACTGGGTCGGGGAGATGCTAGAGCCAGCCTCGGCCCCTCTGAGGAAGGTGATATAGCTGCTCGTGGCCCTACAGGTGCCAGAGCCAACCTTGGTTCCAAGGGTATTGGGGCTGCATTCTCCTTCGCTGGGAGCTGAAAACTTGAGTCCACCTTGTAGAAAACAAGTCAAAGACTCAGGGTGACCCTAATGAAGGGATTTGGCCCCAACTACTGTACAAATCCCAGCAGACCCCATCTAGCTAAGAAAGGGACATTTTTCTAAGGAAGTTCTTCCTACTATCTTACCTCAACCCATTTTTCTGCAGGTCAACTCTCTTGGAGAAGATAGGACACAAAGCCCTATCCCTTCCTTCAAGGTTGAAACCTCTTTCACAGGTGGGGAAACTGAGACCTTGACTCCAATGATACAGAGTGCAAGCCTGGACAAGAGGACTCTACTTGTCTTCCTGGCTAGCACCCACTCCCTGTCCACCCTGGACAGCTTCCCTGGGTAACCCTCCCACTGCAGTCCCTGCAGCTAGTCCCCCTGGGCAACTGACTTGACATCCCATGTCTGACCACTGTGGCACACTGGGTGCAGCCTTTAAATACCTCCCCTTTCTCCATGGTACACAGAAGCCCTCAGGTCTCCCCCAAACCCCACCACCAAATATCCCTAACTCCTTGGCCCTCTCTGTCCTCTCATCCATTCCCAGAGCTCCAAGCAGGGGCAAGATGTGGGGCCATGCACATTCTAAACCCAGCTCTGCGTGACCTTAGACAAGCACCTCTCTGCTCAGGGCCTCAGTTTCCCTGTCTGTAAAACAAAGGGACTGGGTGAAGGGTCTCTGGCTATATTGTAATCTGAGGAGTCTTGGTCTCACATCCTCTGCATTTATGAGCCCAACATTTGTTAGAATTCCATCAAGCCCTATGGAGTCGTCCATCCTCGCCAAATGTGGTTCTGACGCTCAGAGAAAGTCCAGGGTTCTAAGTGATCCTGGTGTGACATCTCTCTGTGCCCAGGTTGTGCCTTCTCACCTCCTCTACCCTCTCCCCCACCTGTGAGGACAGGCAAGCAGGATTCCCCTCTACATCCATCAGGGGCTGGGGTACAGGGCCATGCAATTCTCTTCCTTCCTCATCCATTCTCTCTTTCTGATGTCCCCTGTCTCCAGAAGACAGGATAAAGCGTCCTTTGCCAGGGAGGACAGAAGAAGGTCTACGTTTGCTCCAGGGTGTCCCATCTCTGCCTCCAGAGATGCTATTTTGTCTCTGTCCCATGTCCTTCTCGGTTCAGAGAACCTTAAACTCTGCCTCCACCTCCCTTGCCAAAATCAGCTCTTTGAGGCTGCGCTTTGGACATCCTCCTTGGTTCCAAGTGTCCCATTGTATGCCCCTTCCCCCCAACCACCACACCGCCTCCAGCACTAACAACTTAGACATCCCAGATGTCACAGTTTTAGTCTTCAGAGACAAGCCCCCTCATTTTGCATTTGCTCAGAGAGGAAAAGCAACTTGCCCAAGGTCACACAGCAAAGCTGGAGTACTGCTGGGTACCCTGACACCCAGTCCAGGGCTCTCCTGGGCTCTTGGATATGTCTAACTTCATTGTTCTTTGGGTATCCCGTCACTGCCCCTAAGCCCCCAGGGTGTCCTCTTCACCCAGCTCCTGCTTGATAGGCAGAAGAGTGTACCAGCCCCTCAGTCAGGGGCACTAGGGCACCTGCAGTGTGTGTGGGGGTTTGGGACCTGGGATCAGGAATGGGGGATCAGCTGGGTTTTAGGGGTCTTACCTTGGAGGGTACCCCAGTTTGGGAAAGCCCATGGGGTGTGGGCAGGGGGCTCAGGCCAGCCAGAGTCCCCAGCATCCTGCTGCCACTGCTGCTCTGGTGGCCCTCCATGTCTGCAGCCCCCAGCAGCCTGGGCTCCCTCGGGTTCTGGCTCCAGCTCCTCCGCTCCCGGGAACCAGTGATGTCATCAACCATTTCAACCTGCTGAGAATTTAAAGGCACAGGCGCCCACTTCCCAGTTGGAGGTGGCCAGGGCAAGGTAGTTACCCTCTGGAAATTCTTCAAACTGTCTGCTGAGGTTGGAGTGGCCATTGAGTGGGGTGAGGTGAGGAGAGTGTGCCCTTGGCCTGGTCCAGGTCCCAACTGGCAGCATGGAGGAAGCTGTCTGTCTACTCCCAGCTTCTTGTCAGTGGGCCTCACCAGCCTTTGCTCCAGGGAGGGGTAGTGACACACCTGCAGGTAAGGTAGGACAGGTGGTTCAGAGGTTGGAACCCTCTCCAGGGCCTCAGAGACAACTGAGTTTCTGCCCTGATCCTGTGACCTTCCTGACTTCATGCCAGCTTAGGGCTTGCCTTGGCCCCCACCCTTGCCCCATTTTCAGGCCTTTCAGGCCTGCCCCCCACCTTA